>NC_088423.1:36835862-37138719 GCF_034236695.1 Oncorhynchus nerka | reverse complement strand
TGAAAACTTAGGACACTAAAGAGGCCTTTATACTGACTCTGCGTGAACGTGCCTTAGGCATGCTGCAAGGAGGCATGAGGACTGCAGATGTGGCCAGGGCAATAAATTGCAATGTCCTTACTGTGAGACGCCTAAGACAGCGTTACGGGGAGACAGGATGGACAGCTGATCGTGCTTGCAGTGGCAGACCACGTGTAACACCTGCACAGGATCGGTACATCCGAACATCACACAGCGAGACAGGTACAGGATGGCAACAACAACTGCCCGAGTTACACCAGGAACGCACAATCCCTCCATCAGTGCTCTGACTGTCCGCAATAGGCTGAGAGAGGCTGGACTGAGGGCTTGTAAGCCTGTTGTAAGGCAGGTCCTCACCAGACATCACCGGCAACAACGTCGCCTATGGGCAGTAACCCACCGTCGCTGGACCAGACAGGACAGGCAAAAAGTGCTCTTCACTGACAAGTCACGGTTTTGTCTCGCCAGCGGTCGGATTCACGTTTATCGTCAAAGGAATGAGTGTGACACTGAGGCCTGTACACTGGAGCGGGATCGATTTGGAGGTGGAGGGTCGGTCATGGTCTGGGGCGGTGTGTCACCACATCATCGGACTGAGCTTGTTGTCATTGCAGGAAAACTCAAAGCTGTGCATAACAGGGAAGACATCCTCCTCCCTCATGCGGTATTGTTCCTGCAGGCTCATCCTGACATGACCCTCCAGCATGACAATGCCACCAGCCATACTGCCCGTTCTGGGACCTGTTGGATCGGAGGGTGAGGGCTAGGGCCATTCCCCCCAGAAATGTCCGGGAACTTGCAGGTGCCTTGGTGGAAGAGTGTGGTAACATCTCACAGCAAGATCTGGCAAATCTGGTGCAGTCCATGAGGAGGAGATGCACTGCAGTACTTAATGCAGCTGGTGGCCACACCATATACTGACTGTTACTTTTCATTTTGACCCCACCTTTGTTCAGGGACACATTATTCCATTTCTGTTAGTCACATGTCTGTGGAACTTGTTCAGTTTAAATCTCAGTTGTTGAATCTTATGTTCATACAAATATTTACACATGTTAAGATTGCTGACAATAAAGACAGTTGACAGTGAGAGGACGTTTCTTTTTTTGCTGAGTTTATGTGTTGTGATAATTGCTTTGTTTGCTCTATAACCTGTTTGTTCACATGCCTTCCAACATTGATACTGTACATAGGCCTAAGGCCGAGACAATAAGGAGACACAGTAGCAGAATATATTCAACCACACTTTTGTTTCATCACAAAACTGGAGAGCAACATCTATTGCGTGTAACAGATAGTTACATGACCTACAACATGGTCCATCAAGTTAATGTTTAGATTACTAAACAACTCATTTAGAAACCACAAGTCGCAAAACAAACAGCAGCTGCCTCCTATTACAGCACCATTTCCACTTCTACAAACTACAACATCATCAAATCACCTAGCTATGCTTAGTCTAATACAATGACAACTAAAATATACTAAAAACGATTGTTAGCTAAATATGATATTGGTGTCCATGGTTTTGATTTGTGTGTGTGTGTGCAAGTAGTAAAAACATGTTGACTCTTGTTGTCATAGGCTACCTGTCTAAAATACTTGCTCGCTAGCCTAACTTCCTTTCATGGGCAACATTAGCGATTAGCCAGCTAGTTAGCCTTCTACATCTAGCTACATATTGAATTTCTATCCTCTCCATCCAGGGGTAAAATGTGTATGAATTTATGGTTGGATCAGAATGGCCCTTATAATCATGGACGAGGGGACGGTCGGACAAGCAATATCCACCGTCATAATTCGGGTGAAGCCTGAGCTGGAATCTGAAGCTGGTTAGTTTTAGAGAACCCTTCGTAGATCTAGCATGCTTCTTAGGCTACCCCTCAGCTGTGTCAATGTGAGTTAATTGCCTTACATTGGTAAATTGTGTTTCAAACTCAGAGATGGATCTAGATACAAAACTGGCTCAGACCTTCTAGTGTAAAATGGAGCCTTTTAAATGTAGCTACCTAGACTCAGAATTGTTAGTGATGGGGAAACAAAGCTTCCTGAAGCATTGGGGCTTTCCAGCCAATTGTGCCAAAAATAGGTTCATTGCTCTAGGCTTTGATCAACAGTGTACATTAGTGACACCTGCTGGTCGAAATCATTTAGAACAGACACATTTTTCAACATAACATCCCACATGCCGTAAGCACTTGTGCAGCGTAGCCTTTTTGTCTTCTACCGAAACCAATACCAAACCAATCAGGTTCAACTAAATAAAGCTACGGACGTCATTGATCACGTGCTTCTGATAAAGTGATAAAGGCATCGACACTCTGCTTTGAAGTATACTGCTTAGCGATTTCGACGCATGCCTCGGAGCTCCGTATCAAACGTAACATCACTGACCATTGTCCATGTTTAACTCAGAAATTGTTTCAGTTGATCATATAGACCTTGTTAGCCTGATGTAGGGGCCCATAGGTCAGAGGTACTGATCCAAATACTTTGCTTTGGAGTTTGAAATAACTTAGGGTCAACCTTCGCTATGTGATGTCATGCACATAGCTGAGCTAAACTGAATTCTAGGGGTTATGAGACCTGTGTTTAAAATTAGTCCCGTGGGAATCTCTACCAGTCACAATGAGTCATGTTCCACATGAGCTCCCCTCTGTTTTTGTTATTGTGTAGTCATTAACAAAAAGCTGTCCTCTCCTTGTTCAGATGTAGGCCTACATGCCATAAACTTGTTCCATGTAATTAAAGTCTGACTAATAACTAGTAATTTCAGTGTTGATACAGTTGGTACAACTTGCCTCAGAGATGTTCATGAAGCAGTGTTCATTTAAAAACCTCTGGGTCCCAGTTCAGTGCCAATGCTTGTACTTTCTTACACATGCCACAAATTTTTTTCCAACTTCTACTCAGCGCACAGATCATCAACTAGATTCAGCCACGGGGCAATTTCTTCTCTAGCTGATGGTCGGGGGCCGGAACATAATTACAAATCATTTGTAGACTGCAAATGAACCGCAAGAAGTCCAAATAGATATAAATGGTTGACTAAAACATAATCATTTCAAACCCTGCTTACATTTGTGTCCAATCACATGTCTCTCTATTAAGAGTGGGAATGCTTGGGAACTGATTTATTAAATTGAAATCACTTGTTTTTAAAGTATTTTATGTCCAACAATAAAATAAAATCTATAAAAAGTTATTTTTTAGCTCAGAAAACTTGGGGGGCTAATAAAACCACAATTTGACCCTCGGGACGCCAGTTGGGGAACCCTGACATATAGGCCCTAGGTTACAGTTGGTATAATTACACAACCTGCCAAAGTTTATTCATTTTCAGCCAGTTTGTTAATTGTGTCAGTAATTGATCATATCATGTTAGTTTGTGGATTATCCATTATTCTTTTTCTTGTTTCTTTGGCTGAAGATAGTGGTGCTGTTTATTTATTATAAAGGGGGTATACTATACTACAAATCAGTGTCAGTAATTTGCCAGATTTTTTTTTTAAGACAGGTTTGAAATGCACATGGTCTACGAAGACAACAGGGGCTGTTTTTTCTTTTAATGTCAAAGAAGAACTTTAAGATTTACATTTGACAAACATCTCAAATTTCTGGTAATGTTACCGTAGTTGTGTGCTCATTCCACACTGTGGGCAGTAGACTTCAGCAGAACTGTGGGTTTTCTGTCCGTTTTTATGCAATCACACACGTTTACTATCACAACGCATCAAAGTCGTTGGGGTACTAGAAAACATTCCATTTGATGGTTGGTCAACTGTTATCTTGCGGTTAAGTGACCGATTTTCTTGGCTGTGTCCGAAGGAAACAGGAGTGTACATTTTAATTGCAGTCCTTGGGTGCTGAAAACTGCATCGGAGGAGGCCGAGGCCAGAAAGGAAGAAGATGGTGGATGGCGAGAAGACGCAAAGCAAAAATAAGGGTACGATGTTCAAAACCCAAAGCAACATCTGTGAAATACAAGCCAAGGACATTGTCATTTTGAGATAATTACATGTTACGCTCCTGAAAACCCTGAGCAGTCAACGGAGAGTGAACTCTCAGAAATTGAACCTGACAGAAGTGAAGACGAGGAACTGGCGCCGACAGGTGAGGTGAAGACTTCCAAGCCACACCCCAATGATCAGGAAAATACCTGAGATGACTCTGGCCCAGTGGGAGTATGATTCGTGGAGAAACTGAATCCAGGACATTTACATTTTAGTCATTTAGCAGACACTCTTATCCACAGCAATGTACAGTTAGTGCATTCATCTTAAGATAGCTAAGTGAGACAACCACATATCACTGGGGTGCCAGGACAGAGAAGAGCTTGGACTGGGCAGAGCGGTAGTTGCCCTCCCATAGGTGTGGGAGTGCCAAGAGACCAGAGGTGGCAGAACGGAGTACTCGGGTTGGGGTGTAAAGTTTGAACAGACCCTGAAGGTAAAGAGGGGCAGTTCCTCTTGCTGCTCCATGGGCAACTACCACGGTATTGTAGTGGATGCGAGCTTCGACTGGAAGCCAATGGAGTGTGTCGGAAGAGCGGGGTGACATGGGAGAATTTAGGAAGGTTGAACACCAGGCGGGCTGCAGCATTCTGGATAACTTGCAGGGGTACAGATGTTGTAGAACATGAACCTGCAGGATCGAGCCACTACTTTGATGGTTTTCAGAGAACAAAAGGGTGTTGTCCAGGGTCACACCAAGGTTCTTTTCGCTCTGGGAGGGTCGAACACCGTGGAGTTGTCAACCATGATAGAGAGGCATTTTGGCCAATCTGTTTGTGGTATCAGACTGGGTGAAGAAGGTTATATCAATTTGTCAAAGTATCCAGAAGTGGACTTGTGTTTATTTTTTGTGTGTCTGCTGCCCAGAGGGAGAGGGCCAATGCGTTTCGCGACTCGACATTTTACATTTAAGTCATTTAGCAGACGCTCTTATCCAGAGCGACTTACAAATTGGTGCTTTCACCTTATGACATCGAGTGGAACAGCCACTTTACAATAGTGCATCTAACTCTCGAGATGAGAGTTTTGTCCTGCTTTGCTCTCGGCAGCAAAGCAAAGCTAAAAGGAGTGATAACTGGGGTGACCTTGCAGCAGTATGCCAGAGGGAGCATTTGTTTTTGATAGTGAATACCCCCCTAGGCATGTAAAGCTAGAAGATAAGAGGTAAGGAGTAAGATCTTTTGTGTCAAAACCACAACAATGCAAAATTGTTTCAAATGTGTGCAGATGGAAGGAGTATACGGAGAGATCGAAGTGAAGAACGGCCATGTTGCAATTGTGGTGGGGATCATGACCCAGTGTTCATGGAGTGCTCTCTAAGGGTGAAGGAAGTTAAGGTGGCTAAAGTTAGGGTCAATTGGATCTCCTATGTGGAGGCAATCAAAAGTATTGAGAGAGAAAGTGACACTAGTGTTTAAGAGATGGTTGTGAATGCACCATAGCCCATAGTGAATGTTTGTCAACTAAGATTTTGTGGCGTTCATTGCAACTGTGATAAACTGCAAGGCTCATGTAAGCATGGAAGTCGAAGAAATTGGACATTATTGTGGCTGCGGCGGGAAAGTATTTGGGGCTTCATGAATTCACAGTGGAAGAGTTGCAAGGGTTATTAGCAACAGAAGATGTGTCCCCATCCCAGGCTCCTAAGTACCCCCAGAAGTAGTGCACCGAGCTTTTACAAGTCCTGTATTAGCGGACTGATAGAGCATATTGAGTGACTTTCTGGTTGTCAGTATGAGTATTTTTCTCCACATGCTGCAATTGTTGTCTTTTGGGATCTTTTATTTTCATCCCACACAGTAGGAGGCAGCAATGCAACTTTTGGATGTAGTCCGCTGTAAAACCCCTACAAAGAAGAAGATGAACATGTTGGGTCAAGGAAAGGGAGGCTGAAGGAAGCGAGACAGTGGATGGCGGTTGGAAGAGCGTGGTTGTTTAAAATATTAAAGCGTCGCGGTAGCTATTGATAAAGAAGAACATCAACACAAGGCAGCTGTTTTATAAGTGGGATGCACTGGCGAGCGATACATCCCGAGGGGTTTGTGCTGATTGTACAGAGATTGTGACAGCCGATTAAATTGCGTCCCTTGAGAAGGCAAGAACAAGATATATTTCAGGAGAAGTGCAGTATTATCATAAGGAGACGGAGGAGGAATGGAGGGAAAAAGAGAGGCAGAGAAGGTCTAAGAGAGGGAGGGAGGAAGAGGGCGAGCTTGAGTCGGTTAAAAATTGTGGGGAAAAAGGAGGTGGTTTTTTAAATAAGAATAATAGAAAGTGTAAGCAGAGTGAGCTGAAGACAGGTGGAGAAATGGAAGTGAATGAGGGCAAAGTTTCGGAGGTGGTAGGTGTGGTGAAGTTAAAGATAAAGATGGGATAAAGATGAGTCTGTGACCAAAAAAATATTTGACTTTTATTTAACTAGGCAAGTCAGTTAAGAACAAATTCTTATTTACAATGACGGTCTACCCCATCCAATACCTAACCCGGACAACACTGGGCCAATGGTGTGCCGCCTTATGGGACTCCCAATCCCAGCCGGTTGTGATTCAGCCTGGAATTGAACCAGGGTCTGTACTGATGCCTCTAGCACTGAGATGCAGTGCCTTAGATCGCTGTGCCACTCGGGAGCCCTAGGAGTGAAGTTTTTGGAAAAAGTGGACCCTTGCCTTTTGACTGATCCATTTGTAGTTTCAGGGTGTGTGAAAACAGAGTTGGGTGCTGTGGAATCGGTGAGGGTAACCAGAAGTAGTCTTGTGATAATTGTTTGTGTTTCTGCTGATTAGAGGGAGCAGCCCCCCCCCCCCCCATGTTAACAAGTGGGTGCAAGAGATGTGAATTGTTTTGCTCTCAAGAAAAGGGCGCTATTGAAAGGAGTGATTACTGGGGTCGCGATAAATGTCAAAGTTGACCAGCTGAAGGGGAAGATTCCCGGTGTTTGTGATGCTCGTCGTTTAGTGTGACGCAGACAGGGTGGCATGACTGGTAAAACAGAAGAGTCGTTGTCTGTTCTTTTGAGTTTTGATGTTGAGTGTTTGCCCGACCAAGTGATGTTAGGATATATAAGTTATCATGTACAAGCTTTTGTGCCGAATACATTATGTTGTTACAGGTGACAAACTTATGGGCATGTGGCAGCAGTGTGTGGGAGGGAGGTTCCTAGATGTGAGAAGTGTGCAGAAGGGCATGAGACAAAGGAATGTGTAGCATTGGGGAAAGTATTGGTATGTGTTAATTGTAAAGGTACCCATGGGGCTGGGGATCAGAAATGTCCCGTGCGAGAGAGGCAGGTTGAGGTTTCCAGGGTTGGAGTAGTATGGAAGTTGTCATCGCTGAGGCAGTGAAGAGGAAAATTGGTCAAGGCGGAGGGATCCTGTGAGGAGTGGTGTGAGTAGTAGATCTATACCAGTACAGAGAGATCAACCAACAAGTGATATACACTACCAGTCAAAAGTTTGGACACACCTACTCATTCAAGGGTTTTTCTTTATTTTTTAAAACTATTTTCTACATTGTAGAATAACAGTGAAGACATTAACACCTTGAAATAACTTAAATTGAATCACGTAGCAACCAAAGTGTTAAACAAATCAAAATATATTTAAAATTTGAGATTCTTCAAAAGTAGCCACCGTTTTCCTTGATGGCAGTTTTGCACACTCTTGGCATTCTCTCAACCAGCTTCATGAGGTAGTCCCCTGGAATGCATTTCAATTAACAGGTGTGCCATGTTAAAAGTTAATTTGTGGAATTTCTTTCCTTTTTAATGCGTTTGAGCCAATCAGTTGTGTTGGGACAAGGTAGGGGTGGTATACAGAAGATAGCCCTATTTGGTAAAAAGCCAAGTCCATATTATGGCAAGAACAGCTCAAATAAGCAAAGAGGAATGACAGTCCATCATTACTTTAAGACATGAAGGTCAGTCAATCTGGAAAATTTCAAGAACTTTGAAGGTTTTTGTGACTGCACTTGAACAAACAATCAAGCGCTATGATGAAACTGTCTCTCATGAGAACCGCCACAGGAAAGGAAAACCCAGAGTTACCTCTGTTGCAGAGAAAAAGTTCATTAGAGTTACAGATACCAGCCTCAGAAATTGCAGCCCAAATAAATGCTTCACAGAGTTCAAGTAACAGACACATCTCAACATCAACTGTTCAGAGGAGACTGTGTGAATCAGGCCTTCATTATCGAATTGCTGCAAAGGAACCACTACTAAAAAACACCAATAATAAGAAGAGACTTGCTTGGGCCAAAAAACATGAGAATTTTGGTTTCAACCGCGTGTCTTTGTGAGATGCAGAGTAGGTGAACGGATGATCTCTGCATGCCTGGTTACCACCGTGAAGCATGGAGCAGGAGGTGTGATGGTTCTTAGCTGGTAACACTGTTGGTGATTTATTTACAATTCAAGGCACACTTAACCAGCATGACATGGCTACCACAGCATTCTGCATCGACACACCATCTTATCTGGTTTGCGCTTAGTGGGACTATCATTTGTTTTTCAACAGGACAATGACCCAACACACCTCCAGGCTGTGTAAGGGCTATTTGACCAAGAAGGAGAGTGATGGAGTGCTGCATCAGATGACCTGGCCTCCACAATCACCTGACCTCAACCCAATTGAGATGGTTTGGGATGAGTTGGACCACAGATTGAAGGAAAAGCAGTCAACAAGTGCTCAGCATATGTGGGAACTCCTTCAAGACTGTTGGAAAAGCATTCCAAGTGAAGCTGGTTGAGAGAATGCCAAGAGTGTGCAAAGCTGACATCAAGGCAAAAGGTGGCTACTTTGAAGAATATCAAATATATGTTTAACACTTTTTTGGTTGCTACATGAGATGTGTTATTTCATAGTTTGATGTCTTCACTATTATTCTGCAATGTAGAAAATAGTAAAAATAAATAAAAACCCTTGAATGACTGGTATTGTATGTTTCAGTAAGATTGGATTTTTAGCATTTATATGAATGGTTATCACCTGTACTGCAGGGATGGAATATAAGTCGCAGAACATTGAGTTTGTGGTGGCAGCTGCAGAATGGTATTTGGGTGTGTGAGACTTGATGTCAGAAGACTTACAGGGTGTGTTAAGTGGTGGTTTCCCATCCTTTCAGGCTGTTGGCCTGAAGTAGTATAAATATATTTAAATAGTGGAGTAGGGTGGTGTTATTTTGTATTATTATTACTTTTTTGTGAGTGTCGTGTTTGATGGTAGGGTATTTCTTTATTCAAGCAAAGTATAAGGGAGTTGTACTCCAGTCTAATAGGTGGCTGTAATGCAACATTTATAGGATGCCAACTGCAGTTAAACCTCATCGAAGAAGAAAGCGTCTAAGTCTGCTGGAAAACCACACGAAGAAGAAGCAGAAGAATGGGAGTCATTGGCACTACAAAATAAATAAAGTCCAGAATCCGGAAAGAATTTAAAACAATGCCGGTCATCTATGTACCGCTATAAGCGCAGTTTTTCCCATTGGTACATTCTGTATCGTGTTTTTAAACTGTGGCTATCTTTGCACGGAGTTAACGCTTGTTTTGTGTGATTACGCCGAAGTCTAAGAAGAGGCCTAGCCGGGTGCAGAAGAAGCGGTCCCACTGTCTGAGTTGAGTGTTTTTCCGGTGTTAGCGATATCGCACCATGTCTTGTTTTAATGTGTAACATTGCTAATTTTGAGAAATACATTTCCACACGTTTTTTTACAGAAAATAACCAATCATCTTCAAAGGCTGCGTTTACTGGCTAGCTAACGTTAGCTACATTTTCTAACTAGGCTAAAATGTAAACATGGCTAACTAACGTTAACTAACTAATGACAGCGTTTCTAAACCATCTTGCTAATGGCTATTCTGTCGCTCTTCTTCACAACTGCCTAGCTTATCCTTGCATTGGCCCAATCAACCAGCCAGTCGTGCCATGGTTTGCAATTACTAACTCAGTCAAAGTTGTGTAGTTAGCTAACTAGCCAGTTAGCTGGCTATGCTACATCAATGAGGAAAATAACGACGTTACTGCTCAGTTACATTTAGAACTAGCTAAATAGCTATAACTGTTAGTGATAAATGCTAAATATAGTGTTAAAAGGCTAACGTTAGCTAACTAACACCGTTAAGTATGTAGCCAGCAGATCCGACCCGTTTGCTTACAGCTGCATTAGGGTCGAACAGACTAATGCCTTGTGTTTTTGCTGGATGTCTAGAACGTGTTTCCCGTACTTGATGCAGAACGGGTTGCATGCAGCATGTAAAATATCATTTTCGACCATAGCTAATAATTAGAATGGATGAAGTTATTTTCGTATCGACCTACTGGTTTCATAGGCTGACAGAGCTACAAACAGACGGCGTGCATAAGGGCACATTTACAACAATTAATCTAGTTTGTTTCTATTCTTCTGTCACTCATCTCTAGCAACATCAATATATTAAACTGGTTGTTCCCAAAGATAGTACTGATTCAAATCACTAGCTTGCCCTACATGATGGCATGCTAAATTACACACAGAACAGTTCTGTGCATATTCATTTTGCACACCATTCTGCTGGATGGTTTTGTGAAAACTAGCCAACAGGGCACACTACCCAAGTGTAGTAATGTTGAATTGTGTCATTCTTACCAGACACATTTCCAGTCATTCAGCCAGTGTATGTATCTTCTCCTCTCTAACTACACAATAGTCATCATCATTTGGCCTCTGTATGGTTCCATCCCGACCATGGAACTTTTATGAACTTCTGTTTATACCACCGCATGGAAATGCAGCGCACGAGTTGAAAATATTGAGCACTCCACAGAACACACCGCAGCCATTTACATTACATTTCGCATTACATTTAAGTCATTTAGCAGACGCTCTTATCCAGAGCGACTTACAAATTGGTGCGTTCACCTTAAGACATCCAGTGGAACAGCCACTTTACAATAGTGCATCTAAATCTTTTAAGGGGGGGGGTGAGAAGGATTACTTTATCCTATCCTAGGTATTCCTGAAAGAGGTGGGGTTTCAGGTATTATTATTATATTATTATTTATTTATTTATTATTTATATTATTATTATTAGTATTATATTATTATTATATATTATATTATACACATTAGCAGCCTAATGTGGCATCCCAAACGTAGCTTTGCGGACGGCTCCATTGACACTGAATGACTTCTGCCAGAATGCAAAGAATTTGACGAGTCTGGTGGACATGAAGCTTAAGTGGGTGTGTAGATTAAAGACACTGTAGGGCAGGGTTGCCAGGTCTAGCACAAATGTATATCCCAAGGACCCAATAGTGTGCAATTTGGGGTGCACGCTATTGGTTCCTGCATGAACCACCCCTCGCCTCGAGCATGGCATCCTCATGCTTGTGAAACTTTTGAATGTGGTTCAAAAGGGAAATAAAAGTATTATCTGACTTTTTTTCTGCCCCTTCCTCCCGGAGTCCTCCCGCGAACACAACCCGTATGTTAGCTAGTTAGGGACACCATATGCTAGCTAACTAGCTAGCACACAGTGTCGCTCCCGCCTGCTGTTTTCTGGTAATTGTGCCGTTATTATGTGCCAGATGTTGAGACTACAAAGTACAAACTGTTGTAAATGTCCTGTTTGCGGGGATTGACTTGTCAGTAGCCTATGCCAATGAAATGACAAAAGTGGGTTTATGATTGTAATTCAACTTTGATGGTTTGCTTAACTAGATTCAGTTAGACTAGCCCCTGATTGGTCTACATTAGAGGTCTACCGATTTATGTTTTTTCAGCACTGATACCGATTATTGAAGGACCAAAAAAAGCTGACACCGATTAATAGGACTCATTTTATTTAATTATTTTTTTATATATTTTTTATTTGTAATAATGACAATTACAACAATACTGAATGAACACTTATTTTAACTTAATATAATACATAAAAATCTATTTAGCCTCAAATAAATAATGAAACATGATCAATTTGGTTTAAATAATGCTAAAACAAAGTGTTGGAGAAGAAAGTAAAAGTGCAATATGTGCCATGTCAAAAAGCTAACGTTTAAGTTCCTTGCTCAGAACATGAGAACATATGAAAGCTGGTGGTTCCTTTTTAACATGAGTCTTCAATATTCCCAGGTAAGAAGTTTTAGGTTGTAGTTATTATAGGACTATTTCTCTCTATACCATTTGTATTTCATATACCTTTGACTATTGGATGTTTTTATAGCCACTTTAGTATTGCCAGTGTAACAGTTTTGCTTCCAGGACTCGAACAAGGAACACATCGACAACAGCCACCCTCGAAGCATCGTTACCCATTGCTCCACAAAAGCTGCGGCCCTTGCAGAGCAAGGGGAACAATTACTTCAAGGTCTCAGAGCGAGTGACGTCACCCCGCTAACTAGCTAGCCATTTCACATCGGTTACACCAGCCTAGTCTCGGGAGTTGATAGGCTTGAAGTCATAAACAGCTCAATGCTTGAAGCACAGCGAAGAGCTGCTGGAAAACACACGAAAGTGATGTTTGAATGAATGCTTACGAGCCTGCTGCTGCCTACCATTGCTCAGTCAGACTGCTCTATCAAATCATAGACTTAATTACAACATAATAACACACAGAAATACGAGCCTTAGGTCATTAATATGGTCAAATCGGGAAACTATAATTTCTAAAACAAAACATTTATTCTCTCAGTGAAATACGGAACCGTTCCGTATTTTATCTAACGGGTGGCATCCCAAAGTCTAAATATTGCTCTTACATTGTACAACCTTCAATGTTATGTCATAATTATGTACAGTTCTGGCAAATTAATTAGTCTTTGTTAGGAATAAATGGTCTTCACACAGTTCGCAACGAGCCAGGCGACCCAAACTGCTGCATATACCCCGGCTTCTTGCACGGAACGCAAGAGAAGTGACCTAATTTCCCTAGTTAAAATTAATGTTCTGTTAGCAGGCAATATTAACTAAATATACAGGTTTAAAAATATATACTTGTGTATTGATTTTAAAGAAAGGCATTGATGTTATGGTTAGGTACACATTGGTGCAACGACAGTGCTTTTTTTCACGAACATCACCTGTTTGGCGAAGTAGGCTGTGATTAGATGAGAAATTAACAGGCACCGCATGGATTATATGCAACTCAGGACAAGCTCGATAAACTAGTAATATCATCAACCATGTGTAGTTAACTAGTGATTATGTTAAGATTGATTGTTTTTTTTATAAGGTAAGTTTAATGCTAGCTAGCAACTTACCTTGGCTTCTTGCTGCACTCGCGTAACAGGTAGTCAGCCTGCCACGCAGGCTCCTCGTGGAGTGCAATGTAAGGCAGGTGGTTAGAGCGTTGGACTAGTAACCATCCAGAACGCCGCAGCCCGTCTGGTGTTCAACCTTCCCAAGTTCTCTCACGTCACCCCGCTCCTCCGCTCTCTCCACTGGCTTCCAGTTGAAGCTCGCATCCGCTACAAGACCATGGTGCTTGCCTACGGAGCTGTGAGGGGAACGGCACCTCAGTACCTCCAGGCTCTGATCAGGCCCTACACCCAAACAAGGGCACTGCGTTCATCCACCTCTGGCCTGCTCGCCTCCCTACCACTGAGGAAGTACAGTTCCCGCTCAGCCCAGTCAAAACTGTTCGCTGCTCTGGCCCCCCAATGGTGGAACAAACTCCCTCACGACGCCAGGACAGCGGAGTCAATCACCACCTTCCGGAGACACCTGAAACCCCACCTCTTTAAGGAATACCTAGGATAGGATAAAGTAATCCTTCTCCCCCCTTAAAAGACCTAGATGCACTATTGTAAAGTGGCTGTTCCACTGGATGTCATAAGGTGAAGGCACCAATTTGTAAGTCGCTCTGGATAAGAGCGTCTGCTAAATGACTTAAATGTAAATGTAAATGTAATGTTGCAAGATCAAATCTCAGCACTGACAAGGTAAAAATCTGTCGTTCTGCTCCTGAACAAGGCAGTTAACCCACCGTTCCTAGTCCGTCATTGAAAATAAGAATGTGTTCTGAACTGACTTGCCTGGTTAAATAAAAGGTAAAAAAAAAAAATATATATATATATATATATATATATATATATATATATATATATATATATATATATATATTTTTTAAATCGGCCACAATCGGTATCCAAAAATGCAGATTACCGATTGTCATGAAAACTTGAAATCGCCCCTAATTAATTGGCCATTCCGATTAATCGGTCGACCTCTAGTTTAGGGTAGAGGCATCCCAAGGATCCCGGATAGCACTGACCATTGGGCATGGGCATCACTAATGACAAGCTAATTAGCCTACCTACTTACAACTGGTAAAAAGCTGTCACGATATACACGCTTGCTGCTCTGTCTCCTCTCACTCACGTGACCTGAAATTGTCCTTTTCGTCCTCATGCTAGGTTATGGAAGTCACAGCAGCCATTTTGGAATGGCAGTGTCAGCCAACCAGCTCCTTTGTTGTTAAATTCGGTGCCATTTCATAATGGCTGCTGTGTATACTGCTAGCTAACATGAGGACTAAAATGGCAGTTTCTGAGAAAAACTAGCAGTCGTTCCATCTTCTTGGTTTAACACTAAGGATAATGTGCCTTTCTCATTATTAATATTTGTTTCGTATTTTACTGTTACCTGCTGTTGCTGACTCAAGCAGCGAAGAAGGCTGTTGCTTGAGTGGTAGGGAAGGGGGGGCAGAGGGTGTGTGTGTTGAGTGAGCAGTGCAGCGGGCAGCAGAGTCACGTGAGTGAGAGGAGACTGAGCAGCACAATCATGATAGCTTTTTTTTTCATATTTTTTTCAGTTGTAGGTAGGTAGGTAGACTATTTAGCATTTCTCATCGGCTCCGCTGTGCCTTAATCTACACTGGAAGACGTTCCGACCCTATTGCAGTTGTATGCAAGTGGGTCGGATCTGTTGGCTAGATAAATGCAGTATGTGACCCGCTCCAGTTTATTAGCTACCTGTAGGTATGCTAATTGTCTGATCACAAATAGTCAGGGGAAAAACATTCAACCTATTTTGCCTGTAGACCTACACACCCTCCCCCAGCTTTGTGTGAGATAAATATTGATAAACTAATATTGTTTTCTGGTGTTACAGAGAATATGTAACATACATCAATCACCATGACATCCAGATTTGGTAAAACCTACAGCCGTAAGGGAGGGGAGGCAAACTCCAAATTTGAAGAGGTCTTCTCCAACAAGGCCACACTTAGCACCAAATGGGGAGAGACCACTTACAAGGCCCAACTGGGCTCTAAGCGGCCCACTCTGAAGCCTGAAGTAGTCGAGTTACTCAAGAGGCCCCGGATTGAGGATGATGACAGCTCAGAAGATCCTTTTGGTTTTGACAGCGACGATGAGTCCAAGCCTGTCAGCTCCTTCGGTGTGCCCCAGTCTAAACTGGCTGAGGGTGAGGCCAGTAACCTGCCTTCTGCTACAGCCACAGTACCAGTGGATACCAGTAGGAACTCCAACAGCACATCTACAGGTAAGAACTGGATGGCAGATAACTCTGACTGTTGGCCATAAACATGTTGGATATGTTCATTCGAGAGGATGCTCTTGGAAGTTTAGAATGAGATGTTGTGTGCACTTTGTCACGAGCTAGATTTCCATCCAATTAGCAACAGAGTTTCATGAGAACATTCTAAAATCTGAATAAAAACAATATGTGGCTTTTCCAGAGATGTTTCCATCAAATTGAGTTGTTGTGGATAAAAGGATGTGCTTGATGCCGTAGTGCACATAAAAATAACTTTTGCTGTTTAAATTCCCATGTACCGAAAAAGAAAATCCAAGTTAAATGGGTTTCCATTGCTTTTTCAGCTCTACTGGGATTTTGTTCCAAAAAAAATGTTGCTTTTTTTCAGGGCTCTAAAGTGCGACCAATTTGGTTGCATATGCAACAAAATATTTTGCTGTGCGATCAGGAGTTTTATTTTGGGAGCACTGAGCGACTAGGAAAAATATCTCCCAGGTAATAATTGTTGTACTGATAAAGCTTCACTGTACTGTTGTTTTTAGAAAAAAAAGGTGAGTGCATATTTAATAGCGTCATGTTTGCACCATTACTAGAGCGAAAATTGCTTGCTTTAAAAAAAATCTTAACCATGTCGTGGGCTGTTCTAAAACGACTCGTGTGTCGTGTCGTTAACCATTTGTTTACACTTTGATCACATTACCTCATTGGCTAGTTAGCTGGCAACCTGGTAACCTTACCATTATATCCAAGCATTTGGGGGCACAAAAATAAAATAGAAAGGATAGCTTCTTCAGGAGATCAATGATCATAGCAATGAATGAATGACAGATCTCTTGCATGTCGTCACCACAAACCTGACGTTTTTAAAGAGACTACAATTTTAAATGTAATGCATCGCAATAGGAAAATTGTGCTTTTTTTATTTATTAAATTTTTTTATCTTTTTTTTTTAACACAACGTGAACACCAAATTTTCCACAAATTACTTTGTAATTTCAATGACAGGTATTCGTATCAACATTTTAGATTTTATAATACAGAAATGTCTTTTACAGTGTTACATATTACTTTCTAGGGCACATGTGCTTCAGAAGTAGCTAGAATTCATATAGTCCCAATAAATACTGAGTATACCAAACATTAGAAACACCTACCTAATATTGACTTGTCCCCACTTCAGAACAGCCTCAATTCGTCAGGGCATGAACTCTACAAGGTGTCAAAAGCGTTCCACAGCGATGCTGGCCAATGTTGAATCCAATGCTTCACACAGTTGTCAAATTGTCTGGATGTCCTTTGGATGGTGGACCATTCATGATACACAGGGGAAACTGTTGAGCATGAAAAACCCTGCAGTTATTTATTACACTTTGGATGGTGTATCAATACCTGCAGTCACTACAAAGATACAGGTGTATTCAGGGATTTCACCATGAGGCCAATGGTGACTTAAACAGTTACAGAGTTGAATTGTTGTGGTAGAAAACAGGATGAATTGACAACATTCTAGTTTCTCCACAATAAGTGTAATTAATAACTTCATCATGCGCAGGTATATTCAATGTCTTCTTTTTTACCCATCTACCAATAGGTGCCCTTCTTTCCGAGGCATTGGAAAACCTCCCTGGTCTTTGTGGTTGAATCTGTTTGAAATTCACTATTCGACCGATAATTTTGTGTGGGGTACAGAGATGAGGTAGTCATTCAAAAATTGAACGAGTGAAAAGAAGGAAGCCTGTACAGAATAAAAATATTCCATAACATGCATCCTGTTTGCAACAAGGCATTTAAATCATACTGCCAAAAATGTGTCAAAGTAGTTTTTTTTGTCTTGAATACAAAGTGTTATGTTTGGGGCAAATACAACACACTACTGAGTGGTACTCTGTCCCTGAGTACCACTCTCAATATTTTCAAGCGTAGTGGTGGCTGCATCATGTTATGGGGAATTTTTCAGGATAAAAAATAAATGTAAGGAGCTAAGCACAGGCAAAATCCTAGAGGAAATCTTGGGTTTAGCCTGTTTTCCACCAGACACTGGGAGATTAATTCACCTTTCAGAAGGACAATAACCTTGTAAAACAATGCCAAATCTATACTAGAGTTGCTCACCAAGAAGACAGTGAATGTTCCTGAGTGGCCGAGTTAGTTTTGACTTGTATGGTAATACCTGAACATGGAAGTCTAGCGATGATCAGTTTACTGACAAATTTGGTGTTTCCATCAGGCCTGTTGTGAAGAAAACAACGTAATTATCCGACATGTACTATACTTGAATTAAAAGGTTGGATGGAAACCTGGTTTTGCTTCCACAGGTGCTTGTAGAATAATTGTGTGTGTGTATACAGTAGCTAAAGAACACCTGCCTGTCTCTTGTATTTCACTTTATTTATTGCGATTTAAAAAAATGTATTATTATGGAAGGAAAACGGTGTGTCTGTGATAATGGCGATGATAGATGTGGTGTGTGGATGTTTCTGGAGAAGATAAAGTGATGGGCTCCCCTGTGGGCTTTTAGTCTCTGCTGCCAGCTTCTGTGTCAGCTTATCTCGTCTCTATCTGTCCCTGACGGCTCACTAAAGATAAATCGGGCTTTACTGCAACGCCATCATCTCAATAGGCCTGTACCCCTTTCATTTAGAATTAGATTACTGATTAGAAATGACACAAACCAAACAACCGTGAATCTGAAACAGTAATTTACAATATAATGCTTGTCTTATAATGCTTCCTTTTTGTTAACATGCTCTTTTTGTCTCTTTTGTGCTCACAGGCAAGCAAACATTGTCCAATGAGGGTGCAGAAAAGAGTAGACAGTCCTTGTTCAGAAATAAATCCGAGAGTAACCAGAAGCCTATTGCTCAGTCCTCTGTTTCAAAGACTGTGCCCAAGGACCCCTATGTGGAATGGAGCCTAATAGGAACCCAGGAGTTTTCTACCTCCTCCCCTAGCATGGATCCTCTCCAGGAAAAAGACTCAGCTGAGGCACCAGGGTTTAGTGGGGACTCCCAGTCCTCATCTTCCAAGGATGGGCTCTCCTCAGGTGGGATGAAAAGTGCTGAACACGAGTCTCCGGCCGAGCCGGTTGTTGACAACATCCCTCCCTCCCCGTTCCTCCTCAGGCCGTCCAATACTAGGAAATACATCCGGCCCAAGCCAAACAAGGCCTCCGATGTTCTAGATGCTTCTGCTACTAGCGACAGCAAACTGCCCGTAGCCACCAGCAGTCCGGCTGCACTGATTCCCAAAAGTGTGTCCACTGCCAGGGGTTGCACTAATGCTATCACAACAGTGGCCAAACCGGCGACTAAACCTGCTGGCAGGGGTCGGGTACGGGACTATACGGTGCTGCACCCATCCTGCCTGTCGGTGTGTAACGTCACCATCCAGGACTCCATAGAGCGCAGCATGGACGAGCTCATCACCAGCGCACCCCCTGCTGACCTGGGGGAGGCGGGACGGCTGAGGAAGAAGGCAGACATACCTCCAGCCAAACCCACCAGGTAAACGACTCCACTGGCTGTGGCCCAGACCGTACACTCAAGACTCTTGCCGTAGTTGCCTCCCACTGGTCCTTCATGACATGCTTGATACTGCTTAATATTGTACAACTGTATATTTACAGGTAAGCGCATAACGTCCCTTCTTATACACACTCAGCTCACCCTCATATGTGGTTTACCAAATGTTTCCACTATACCTAAACCTAGGTGAATCTGTTTTCTCGATTTAAGCACCTGTTCTGTTTAAGAAGACAATTAACCTTTGACTATTGTTTTCGTGTTTTTAATGTCAGCTGCTGATTTGAAATTAATCGATTCTCCTCTTGTAACCGTCAGGTCCCGAACCACCCAGAGTAAGACCAAGAAGGAGACCAAGCTGGAGTTCTTTGGCTTCGAGGATAAAGGTGACCAGGAGGGGGAGGAGGGAGTAGACCACGCGGCCGGCGGAAACAGCAGCTACAAGATCAAGTATTTTGGCTTTGACGACCTCAGCGAGAGCGACAGTGATGAAGAGGAGGGCTCCCAGGCCAAAGAGAAGAGGAAGGCCAAGAAGGCTGCAGCAGCTGCAATGGCAGCTATTGTGGACAGCCCCCAGCCCAGCGACTCTCAGGACAGCCAGGGCAGCAGCAGTACAGGTGACATATACTGTTGATGTTTGTGTTTGTCTAAAGGCAATAAAGAGTTTAGCTCTATGAAAAACACAGGTGATTTGATAAGCTATGTCATATACAGTCTAAATAGGATGCGTTACTTAGTCAGTTTTCCTTCAACATGTAACAGGATTTCTATTGTACATGTATTTCCATCATGTTGATTCCACCTTATTGTGCTGTTTCCCCCTCTCAGATATTCTGGAGTTTTCTGATGACTCGATCCCTGGTGGGTCTGAAGGGCAGAAGGGTCGCTCAGGAAAACAGGGGGACAAATCCATGGAGGCTGGCAGGAAGATCTTCAGTGGGCCCAAAAAGGTGAGGGATCTATGAAGTCAGATTTTTTTTTAATGTCTGTGTGAGATGGAGTGTGTGTATGGAAAGAGTTGTTTGAGTCACAGTGTATTTGTAGCGGTGCTCATGAGGTAACCCAGATAGAATTGCTGTCACTAAGGGGAGTGAGTACATGTTCAATAATGTTTCAAGCATTCACGGGTGAGCAGTGGGAGAACGTTCCCAATAAAGGGATTTCTGTGCTGTGATATTGTTATTGATTCCTTCTCCTTTGCGTCTCTGGACATAGAACACTGCTTTTTTTTGCAAGGCAGATGAATGGGATAGGCCTAATTACATGCATCTTCAGAAACATCACAAGAACCTCTCGCCTCAACTCAAGCATTTGACCAAATCAAGCGCAAAGTCACACTATTGTCATAGCACACATGTCTAGACTGACCATCAAAACGAGTGATTTTAAGCCTTGAAAGAGGACCACTAGATTTGTTTTAATTCCAATAATAAGTATTAACTGCATTCCCCACAGTAGAGTTTTTCAGGAACAATGGATTTGGCACACACACACAAACACAGTAAATGTGTCCACTCTGGTCTTGGCAGTGCGCTCTAGCTAACAGCTTGCAGATGCAGTGCAGAGATGGGCTACAGTTGAAGTCGGAAGTTTACATACACGTTTTTCAACAACTCCACAAAGTTAACAAACTATAGTTTTGGCAAGTCGGTTAGGACATCTACTTTGTGCATGACACAATTAATTGTTCCAACAATTGTTTACAGACAGATTATTTCAGTTACAATTCACTGTATCACAATAACAGTGAGTCAGAAGTTTACATACACTAAGTTGATTGTGCCTTTAAACAGTTTGGAAAATTCCAGAAAATGATGTCATGGCTTTAGAGCTTCTGATAGGCTAATTGACATCATTTGAGGCAATTGGAGGTGTACCTGTGGATGTATTTCAAGGCCTACCTTCCAACTCCGTGCCTTTTTGCTTGACATCATGGGAAAATCAAAAGAAATCAGCCAAGACCTCAGAAAAAAAATTGTAGACCTCCACAAGTCTGGTTCATCCTTGGGAGCAACTTCCAAACGCCTGAAGGTACCACGTTCATCTGTAAAGACAATAGTATGAAAGTATAAACACCATGGGACCACGTAGCAGGAAGGAGACGCGTTCTGTCTCCTGGAGATGAACGTACTTTGGTGTGAAAAGTGCAAATCAATCCCAGAACAACAGCAAAGGACCTTGTGAAGATGCTGGAGGAAACGGGTACAAAAGTATCTACAGGTTAGCATTGCACGCAGAGTCAGTGTTTTTGCAACAGTTTGGGCCACCTAATTTGCCAGAATGCTACGTAATTATGAAATAACATTGAAGATTGTGCAATGTAACAGGAATATTGGAATATTTAGAGTTAAGGATGCCACCCGTTCGAGTGGGGTGGTAGGGTAGCCTAGTGGTTAGAGCGTTGGACTCGTAACCGTAAGGTTGCAAGTTCAATCCCCCGAGCTGACAAGGTACAAATCTGTCGTTCTGCTCCTGAACAGGCAGTTAACCCACTTTTGTTCTTAACTGACTTGCCTAGTTAAATAAAGGTTAAATAAAATACATAACGGTTCCGTATTTCACTGAAAGAATAAACGTCTTGTTTTCGAGATAATAGTTTCCAGATTCAACCATATTAATGACCTAATGCTCGTATTTCTGTGTGCTATCATGTTACAACTAAGTCTATGATTTGATAAGAGCAGTCTGACTGAGCGATGGTAGGCACCAGCAGGCTCGTAAGCTTCCATTCAAACAGCACTTTCGTGCGTTTGCCAGCACCTGTTTATGACTTTAAGCCTATCAACTCCAGAGATTAGGCTGGTGTAACCAATGTGAAATGACTAGCTAATTAACGGGGTGTGCGCTAATAGCATTTCAAACGTCACTCGCTCTGAGACTTTGAGTGGTTGTTCCCCTTGCTCTGCGGTGCGATGGGTAACGCTGCTTCGAGGGTGGCTGTTGTCGATGTGTTCCTGGTTCGAGCCCAGGTAGGAGCGAGGAGAGGGACGGAAGCTATACTGTTACACCTGCAATACTAAAGTGCCTATAAGAACATCCAATAGTCAAAGGTTAATGAAATACAAATGGTATGGAAATAGTCCTATAATTCCTTTATAATAACTACAACCTAAAACTTCTTACCTGAGAATATTGAAGTTTCATATTAAAAGGAGCTACCAGCTTTCAAATGTTCTCCTGTTCTGAGAAAGGTACTGAAACGTTAGCTTTCTTACATGGCACATATTGCACTTTTACTTTCTTCTCCAACACTTTGCTTTTGCATTTTTTAAACCAAATTGAACATGTTTCATTATTTATTTTAAGTGAAATTGATTTTATTGATGTATTATTTTAAGTTAAAATAGTGTTCATTCAGTATTGTTGTAATTGTCATTATTAAAAATACATTTTAAAAATCGTACGATTTAATCGGTATCTGCTTTTCCCCCCCTCCAATAATCGGTATCGTCGTTGAAAAATCATAATCGGTCGACCTCTACTCTCTACTATTATTCTGACATTTCACATTCTTAAAATAAAGCTGTGATCCTAACTGACAGGGAATGTTTACAAGGATTAAATGTCAGGAATTGTAAAAAACTGAGTTTAAATGTATTTGGCTAAGGTGTATGTGAACTTCCGACTTCAACTGTACATGATGAGACTATGGATCAGAGCGCAATAATTTTATTTGGCAGACAAGCACCGATAATCATGTCACCATTATACAAATTAAGACTTTTATTCATAATTATATTTCTGAGAAATGAGCACCAAGTTCATTGCTGTGCACTTTCACCACCCTTAGTTCACCACTTAGTTCAACATCCATTTATTTCATATGTAGCCTAAGTAATATTTTTATTTAACCAGGTAGGCTAGTTGAGAACAAGTTATCATTTGCAACTGCGACCTGGCCAAGATAAAGCATAGCAGTGTGAACAGACAACACAGAGTTACACATGGAGTAGACAATTAACAAGTCAATAACACAGTAGAAAAAAGGGGGAGTCTATATACATTGTGTGCAAAAGGCATGAGGAGGTAGGCGAATAATTACAATTTTGCAGATTAACACTGGAGTGATAAATGATCAGATGGTCATGTACAGGTAGAGATATTGGTGTGCAAAAGAGCAGAAAATAAAATGAATAAAAACAGTATGGGGATGAGGTTGGTAAAAATGGGTGGGCTATTTACCGATAGACTATGTACAGCGGCAGCGATCGGTTAGCTGCTCAGATAGCAGATGTTAAAAGTTGGTGAGGGAGATAAAAGTCTCCAACTTCAGAGATTTTTGCAATTCATTCCAGTCACAGGCAGCAGAGAACTGGAACGAAAGGTGGCCAAATGAGGTGTTGGCTTTAGGGATGATTAGTGAGATACACCTGCTGGAGCGCGTGTTACGGGTGGGTGTTGCCATCGTGACCAGTGAACTGAGATAAGGCGGAGCTTTACCTAGCATGGACTTGTAGATGACCTGGAGCCAGTGGGTCTGGCGACGAATATGTAGCGAGGGCCAGCCGACTAGAGCATACAGGTCGCAGTGGTGGGTGGTATAAGGTGCTTTAGTGACAAAACTGATGGCACTGTGATAAACTTCATCCAGTTTGCTGAGTATAGTGTTGGAAGCAATTTTGTAGATGACATCGCCGAAGTCGAGGATCGGTAGGATAGTCAGTTTTACTAGGGTAAGTTTGGTGGCGTGAGTGAAGGAGGCTTTGTTGCGGAATAGAAAGCCGACTCTAGATTTGATTTTCGATTGGAGATGTTTGATATGAGTCTGGAAGTAGAGTTTACAGTCTAGCCAGACACCTAGGTACTTATAGATGTCCACATATTCAAGGTCGGAACCATCCAGGGTGGTGATGCTAGTCAGGCGTGCGGGTGCAGGCAGCGAACGGTTGAGAAGCATGCATTTGGTTTTACTAGCGTTTAAGAGCAGTTGGAGGCCACGGAAGGAGTGTTGTATGGCATTGAAGCTCGTTTGGAGGTTAGATAGCACAGTGTCCAAGGACGGGCCGGAAGTATATAGAATGGTGTAGTCTGCGTAGAGGTGGATCAGGGAATCGCCCGCAGCAAGAGCAACATCATTGATATATACAGAGAAAAGAGTCGGCCCGAGAATTGAACCCTGTGGCACCCCCATAGAGACTGCCAGAGGACCGGACAGCATGCCCTCCGATTTGACACACAGAACTCTGTCTGCAAAGTAGTTGGTGAACCAGGCAAGGCAGTCATCAGAAAAACCGAGGCTACTGAGTCTGCCGATAAGAATATGGTGATTGACAGTCGAAAGCCTTGGCAAGGTTGATGAAGACGGCTGCACAGTACTATCTTTTATCGATGGCGGTTATGATATCGTTTAGTACCTTGAGCGTGGCTGAGGTGCACCCGTGACCGGCTCGGAAACCAGATTGCACAGCGGAGAAGGTACGGTGGGATTCGAGATGGTCAGTGACCTGTTTGTTGACTTGGCTTTCGAAGACCTTAGATAGGCCGAGCAGGATGGATATAGGTCTGTAAGAGTTTGGGTCCAGGGTGTCTCCCCCTTTGGAGAGGGGGATGACTGCGGCAGCTTTCCAATCCTTGGGGATCTCAGACGATATGAAAGAGGTTGAACAGGCTGGTAATAGGGGTTGCGACAATGGCGGCGGATAGTTTCAGAAATAGAGGGTCCAGATTGTCAAGCCCAGCTGATGTGTACGGGTCCAGGTTTTGCAGCTCTTTCAGAACATCTGCTATCTGGATTTGGGTAAAGGAGAGCCTGGAGAGGCTTGGGCGAGTAGCTGCGGGGGGCGGAGCTGTTGGCCGAGGTTGGAGTAACCAGGCGGAAGGCATGGCCAGCCGTTGAGAAATGCTTGTTGAAGTTTTCGATAATCATGGATTTATCGGTGGTGACCGTGTTACCTAGCCTCAGTGCAGTGGGCAGCTGGGAGGATGTGCTCTTGTTCTCCATGGACTTAACAGTGTCCCAGAACTTTTTGGAGTTGGAGCTATAAACTGTGCATGTTTTTCCATGTCCTAGTGGACACACAACATAGCATCATTTTTTCCATGGAAACACAAAGCTCACCAAACTATTTGGTTCTTTAAAAACCTGCTGTATGTAAAATATTGTGCTATAGCTTGGAAAATAAATAAATAAATGTGAATATGAATCTGAATGACAACAGATGTTTGTTTCAAACATTAGTGCTGTTTTCCCAAAAAGTTCAATCTGAATCATGTTTTTTTTCCCTTGTCACTATACTAACGAGTATCGCAATACTGGTATTGTCCCGACCCTATGTTATTTTACCAACAATTGCGCAAAAAAGCATTTCCAATGTCATTTGTCACATTATCTATTTAACAGACTAAATATTATCCACCCCTGTGTAGTGTGTTTTGTTTTGCCGACATTTGGGAAGTTTACAGATATTTGCTGTTTCCATCAGGCCTGTCATGAGTTTCTGACATGTACTTAACTCACATTGTTGGATTGAAGCATGGTTTATGGGTTATATAATCATAACATCCTCTCAATATAGGCCATTTCCTATTCAGGACATGCTCTGGACTACTTCAAAAATTTATGGTTTTTCATTAGAATGCAATGTTAGAACATACTGAAAGGTCTACCTAGGAAATTAAGATAATTTAGACATACAAGTATCTCTGATTTTTGTATTCCTTCCATCACCAACTCACCACTATCAGATCTAATTGATTATTGATGGCAGCATTCGCGTGAAACTGAAAGCGCGAACCACTGCTTTTAATCAGGGCAAGGTGACCGGAAACATGACCGAATACAAACAGTGTAGCTATTCCCTCCGCAAGGCAATCAAACAAGCTAAGCGTCAGTATAGAGACAAAGTAGAATCTCAATTCAACGGCTCAGACACGAGGTATGTGGCAGGGTCTACAGTCAATCACGGATTACAAAAAGAAAACCAGCCCCGTCACGGACCAGGATGTCTTGCTCCCAGGCAGACTAAATAACTTTTTGCCCGCTTTGAGGACAATACAGTGCCACTGACACGGCCTGCAACTAAAACATGCGGACTCTCCTTCACTGCAGCCGAGGTGAGTAAAACATTTAAACGTGTTAACCCTCGCAAGGCTGCAGGCCCAGACGGCATCCCCAGCCGAGAGCATCCTGGTGGGCTGTATCACCGCCTGGTACGGCAACTGCTCCGCCCACAACCGTAAGGCTCTCCAGAGGGTAGTGAGGTCTGCACAACGCATCACCGGGGGCAAACTACCTGCCCTCCAGGACACCTACACCACCCGATGTTACAGGAAGGCCATAAAGATCAAGGACAACAACCACCCGAGCCACTGCCTGTTCACCCCGCTATCATCCAGAAGGCGAGGTCAGTACAGGTGCATCAAAGCTGGGACCGAGAGACTGAAAAACAGCTTCTATCTCAAGGCCATCAGACTGTTAAACAGCCACCACTAACATTGAGTGGCTGCCACCAACACACTGACTCAACTCCAGCCACTTTAATGATGGGAATTGATGGGAAATTATGTAAAATATATCACTAGCCACTTTAAACAATGCTACCTAATATAATGTTTACATACCCTACATTATTCATCTCATAGGTATACGTATATACTGTACTCTATTATCTACTGCATCTTTATGTAATACATGTATCACTAGCCACTTTAACTATGCCACTTTGTTTACATACTCATCTCATATGTATATACTGTACTCGATACCATCTACTGTATCTTGCCTATGCCGCTCTGTACCATCACTCATTCATATATCTTTATGTACATATTCTTTATCCCCCTACACTTGTGTGTATAAGACAGTAGTTTTGGAATTGTTAGTTAGATTACTTGTTGGTTATTACTGCATTGTCGTAACTAGAAGCACAAGCATTTCGCTACACTCTCATTAACATCTGCAAACCATGTGTATGTGAGAAATAAAATTTGATTTTATTTAATGTTTTGATAATGACGAAGTGAGCTTCCTCAGACCTGGATAAGCTAGAATGATAAGATTGGATGAACATAAATGTCTCAGAGTGGAAATATAGGGGATTTATGTATTTATTTTGGAAGTAGTCTAGTTTCTGGTAAATGTTTAAAGAAGTGACATAGGTCTAGTTGACCATTTTTGTCCTGGAGTCTGATTCTGAAAGCAACTTGTTGATGAAACGAGCCATGCAGGGTCATAAGTGTAGACGTTATGAAGTTGCGTTCAGCAGTCTCCACCATTCTGCTCCTATGGTGATTATGATGCTAATAATAACAACACGTCAGATGTGTGTCTTGCTCACTGTTCCCAAAACTGAGGACACAGGTCAAGTATGTCTTTGGTTTTTGGCATTCATGTTGAATCCTATCCACTGCTACTGAAACCTCTGTCATCATTTCTACTGCTACTGTACTTACCCTGGATCTGTGGTTGTTTTGTTGTGTGCAGTCCCCTGCTAAAGCTGTGTACAATGCCCGCCACTGGAACCAGCCCGAGCCTGAAGAGATGCCCATGCCACCCCTGGCCCGCGCACACACTGCTCCGGTGAGAACTATTCTAGGACACTACCAAGGCACACACATTCTCTCTCTCTCCCTCTCTCTATTGAATTTGCTATCTCTAGCACGAAGATAACAATGTGTTGTCCTAGAATAATGCATTGACCTAGGGCTGCACGATATTGGAAGGTAATTACATTTTTACTTGCAATTTTAGATCAAAACAGCTTGGGTAAGCTGAAATAGAATGGTCATTCAAATTGTGTGGTTGGACAAGTGTGCACTTGGAATGTTGTTTTTGTTTGGCATTACAACAAATGAAAAAAATAATAGAGGAGATGGTTGTAACCATAGAGATCCTATATGAGAGATCACAATGTCTCACAACGGATGTAGTTCCGCGTGGAGAAAGTTGCATTCTGTGCACGATTCTCTGTATGGTTGTGCTCTGTATTTACAAATCAGTAATTTACATTTACATTTAAGTCATTTAGCAGACGCTCTTATCCAGAGCGACTTACAAATTGGTGCTTTCACCTTATGACATCCAGTAATCACTTAGGTAAGGAGCCGGCAAAACCGACTTTGACAATGGATTATGTTATTGCAATGTCGCAGTGCTATTTCATGGTGTAATCTTGAAATGATCAAGCAGATAGTTATTTATTGAACCTTTATTTAACTAGGCAAGTCAGTTAAGAACAAATTGTTATTTTACAATGACTGACTACCTCGGCCAAACCCAGACGACGCAGGGTCAATTGTGCACCGCCCTATGGAACTCCAATCACATCGAACCAGGGTCTGTTGTGACGCCTCAAGCGCTGAAATGCAGTGCCTTAGACCACTGTGCCACTCGGGACACACAGCCTCACATTAGTTGACTAAGTCCAAAACCGGTTTGTTTTCAATAAACAACGAACAATGGTAGCCTTCCTGTTCACTCATTCATAGATGGATATTACAGTCAAGAAATAATAATATTTTAAACAGAGGTTATTTTCTATGTATAACATTCAGTTACTAGCAATTAAGCAGGCAACTAGTCCAAACCTGGTAGCTAGATGGCTAGCAGAGCAAAACAGTCAAATTGCAATGATTATAGGTCAACATGTAGGCTTATGCCAGGCAAGTAGCTAGCTAGTACACTTCCTGATAACCTCGTAGCCCCAGCTCAGCGAATGGTAGGCTATGGAACCATCATCGACACTGGGTAAGGATATATGTGTGTGCTGATGTAGCTACCAAGCCATCTTATTAATTGAAAACGAGGGTTGTCTTTGCTTGCTAACTTTACATGACTAACATCTGCATTCATCCATGCGTGCTGGCAAGATAACCAATGCAAGGCAGGACTAGCTAGCTACTGCACCCACTGGCAGGCAGCTTGTGGTCATTCGGTGTTCCAACAAGATGGCTGAAAAATAACAACAATAACTGGAACTCGGCTAGCTAGCTAACTAGCTAGGTAGTTGAGGGCTACAGATGGGCTAGCTAACATTAACTAGCTAACGTTACTGTTTTTGAGTAATGGATGCTGCAAAGTGCCAGTGGCTGAAGATTGGGTAAGTTAAAATATGGTGAGATAGATGGAACCGATTTTAGCTATCAAACATTGTAATTAGAGCTAGCTTGCTGGCTATGTGTTTGTTTATTTATTATTTAAAAATGTATGCATATAAATACATGGCCCTGGCTAGCATACAGGTCAGCCGCAATGTAGCTAGCTAGCATTTCCTCCATGAACGAAGCAAACAAGCTATCTGGCTGACCTCCAGAAAAATGGACGCTTGATAACAAGAGTAGTGTTGATTATTGTATATAAATGCTAGAAAACTGACTAGATTCATTATGCATTAGATAATCTAGCTAGTCCGGCGGTGGTCTGCATATGATTTCCTGTGCTTTCACACGGAACCCGAAACTACCAGAACGGCTTTGTTAAAAAATATTCTGTGGTTTGGTCTATTAAATTACTAGAGGGACTATGTCATAAACCTTAAAAGTTCAGGGATAAATCCCAACCAGTCTAATTGGAATGAATGGCAGTAGAGGCATAATCCAGTTTTGTTTTCTTATGCAGGAAAATAATAGTAAGGCATGTGATATATCAAATTGTGTAATAGAATTGTCAACCTAAAATATGGTCATATAAATGTTCTGTATAAATAGACTTTTTAAAATATATGTAAACTGACCATAAATGTCTCATTTTTTGTTTTCTTGGAAAGTTGAGTGCTATTTCATGATACAATATCAGTACTTGTTGCATTTACAACTTGTTTTATGTCCTACCATCAACTGATTTCAGCCAGTGTATGGCTGTGGATTGATGGCATTGTTTGAATGGAATGTTGGCACATTGGCAGTTCATTTGAAACATTAATGGAATCATTCCTCTTAAACTGGCTGGCTAGCTAACAAACATATAGTGCAGATACTTTCTTAAAATGCATTATTTTACACGTCTCACAGCTTTGGAAAACCATGGTTGACCAAAGGGATGACCTTTTGACTATCATAAGGTTCATGTCCATTCTAGTATTTTAATTCTATAGTTGTGACAGAGTAGGAAGCAAAGTGTTGGTCAGTGTTTCCAAGGGGAACCTAATTAGATTTAAATAGGTACATTCAGACAGATTCTTTAGAATATTCTTTGCCTTTTCCTCTCTAAGAACAAGTTGTTGCATAAACAATGCTGATATACTCCCACAGATACTTGTCTGTATATTATAGCAAAAGTTTCTCAGTGGATTTAGCGAGCCAGCTAGTTAGCCCCTAATACTAATCATTAGCTATCACAATTTTTGGCAACATCTGCAGCTTGCTAAAATCAACTAACTAGCGTTTTGCAGAATAAGCAAAGTGAAAAGCTGCGTCGTTCTTGGTTTGAAAAAAGTGAAAAGCTGCGTCGTTCTTGGTTTGAAAAAATCTTGACTGCATGCTTATTTTTGCTCAATGTATGCAGAGTGAATCTTGAGCACGAGCGACTGCCTGCTTGAGTGACAGTGGGTGGGGCTTGGTGTGTGGGACTTGAAGCAGAAAAAAGAGGAGCAATGAGTGGGAACTCGAGCAATAAAGTAAAACAAAACAAACGGGTGTTAGACAGCTAAGTGTCATTTCAAAATAGAGAGGGATCTTATAGTCCAGATCTTATATTTCTGAGGCTCTGTATCCAAGTGTGCAAATTCTTGCAGTATCTAGTGGGAATTTGGAAATGGACTCATTTCCTCATGCCCAAACCGGATTAGATACATACCGGTAGTTAAATGCCAAAAATATGATATTCACAATGTCACTAAGCAGGAAACTTGATTTTGACATGCGTTCAGTACCATTTTCTTGATTTTGCAAATCCATGACTACGGTATATAGACATTAGCTAGCTAGTCATCATAGGCTTCTATATGTTCATCAACTCGGTTAGCTAGCCACTCTAGCAAGCTCTACTCCAATGGAAACTGATGCAACCCTGCTGGCTACGTGGCTAGCTAGATGGCCAGTGGTGACAGTGAGGTCCATATGAGATTCAAGGCTTTAATAAGTGCCATCGTGCAGAAATAGCAAAGAAAATACTTGTTGATGAGCTAATTTGGTTAGAAAGATGGCTATGACAGTTAGGCTACCAGTGTGCATGCACAAACATATGACGACACATTGTATCGAAATCAAGAAGGCATGCAGAACGGACAGCCTCTGGAACTGGACCTCCCCATCTAGCTAGCTAGTAGAGGTGTACAAAAACGGCAGTACACAGATGTATAGCTCATACAATTATATTGTGTTTGTCAATGACAAACATGTTGCAAAGTAAATACCCGCTTCAACTATATCTCATTGCATGCTAGTGCATAAAATCTGTAGTTGGGTTCTTTTGGGCATAGGAAAGGGGACCCATCCAACTTCAAGTTTGTGAAGAGGGAATACACATTTATGATGGCTAGTGACCAAGGATGAAAAACCCGGTGACCACTAGTTGTTCTCGTATACCCATATTTAGGTCAATGTTCTAGATTTTTCATCAGTACTGTGTAAATGACATGCCCATTCAATCTATTTTGGGGTATAATTATCTTCATTTTTTTAATGATCAGCAGGTAGGGGCGTACTTCAGATAAAAAATAATAATGACTGGTTTTATGTAAGATGGGTTGCATTCTCCCATCTTCGTGTAAGAAGACATTTGATTTCACAAAATATGTTCTATTTCAATATCTACTGGATTGCCATTTCTTATGTTAGCCCCACCTCACCCCAGAAATGCAAATCAGTTGTCAAATCAGTTTACAGAGAATGTCTGTCTCTGTCTGTCTAACAGATTCATAGATTTCCCAGATATGTTAATATATACAAGTCATATGCAATAGTGACATGTTACACCAGTGCAGTAAACTAGTGGACTCTATCAATACTGTTCAAATCAATTTGATCTGTGGGTATACGATGACACTTTGTAGTGGTCGTATGGTTGATTTCTCCCTAACCATTTTTATCTACCCACGCTGTTTACTGTTTGTTGTGTTCTGGTAGGCCCCTGAAAACTGTCCACTTCTTTCCTGTGCAAGAACTACGAGCCAAATCTCTGAGAGATTGTGGACAAAAAATGCTGTGTATTGAGACATTTTGTTGTATGCATTTTTTTATGTGATGGCTAGATGTATAGCTAATGGAGATGACACATCTACAGTTTACGACATGCTCGCTCATGGCTATGTGAATTTATGTGTACTGACTATTATTAACTACAGATAATAAAAGGTCTTTGCATTGCATGAGAGCTGTGTCTGTGCCGGCATTTTAGCTTCCCATTGGACAGTCCGTCCTGGTTGTAATTAGAGGTCAACCGATTAATCGGAATGGGCGATTTAATTAGGGCCGATTTCCAAGTTTTCATAACAATCGGAAATCGGTATTTTTGGATGCCGATTTGCCGATTTAAAAAAAAATATATATATATATATACACACATGTTTTATATCTTTATTTAACTAGGCAAGTCAGTTAAGAACACATTCTTATTTTCAATGACTGCCTATGAACGGTGGGTTAACTGCATCGTTCAGGGGCAGAACGACCGATTTTCACCTTGTCAGCTCGGGGGATTCAATCTTGCAACCTTAGTTAACTAGTCCAACGCAATAACGACCTGCCTCTCTCTCGTTGCACTCCACAAGGAGACTGCCTGTTACGCGAATGCAGTAAGCCAAGGTAAGTTGCTAGCTAGCATGAAACGTATCTTATAAAAAACAATCAATCATAATCACTAGTTCACTACACATGGTTGATGATATTGCTAGATATTATCTAACGTGTCCTGCGTTGCATATAATCTGACTGAGCATACAAGTATCTGACTGAGCGGTGGTTCGTGCGTTTTGCCAACAGCTCTTCGTTGTGCGTCAAGCATTGCGCTGTTTATGACTTCAAGCCTATCAACTCCCAAGATGAGGCTGGTGTAACTGAAATGGCTAGCTAGTTAGCACGCGCTAATAGCGTTTCAAACGTCACTCGCTCTGAGCCTTCTAGTAGTTGTTCCCCTTGCTCTACATGGGTAACGCTGCTTCGATGGTGACTGTTGTCGTTGTGTTGCTGGTTCGAGCCCAGGGAGGAGCGAGGGGAGGGACGGAAGCTATACTGTTACACTAGCAGTACTAAAGTGCATATAAGAACATCCAATAGTCAAAGGTTAATGAAATACAAATGGTTTTGAGGGAAAAGGTCCTATAATTCCTATAATAACTATAACCTAAAACTTCTTACCTGGGAATATTGAAGACTCGTGTTAAAAGGTACCACCAGCTTTCATATGTTCTCATGTTCTGAGCAAGGAACTGAAACGTTAGCTTTCTTACATAGCACATATTGCACTTTTACTTTCTTCTCTAACACTTTGTTTTTGCATTATTTAAACCAAATTGAACGTTTCATTATCTACTTGAGGCTAAATTGATTTTATTGATGTATTATATGAAGTTAAAATAAGTGTTCATTCAGTATTGTTGTAATTGTCATTATTACAAATAAATAAATAAAAATCGTCCGATTAATCGGTATCGGCTTTTTTGGTCCTCCAGTAATCGGTATCAGCGTTGAAAAATCATAATCGGTCGACCTCTAGTTGTAATGTTGACATGACACCAGAGATGGTCTAACTTCTTTGACAACGCTGGTCCTGCCATGGATGCAAAGCTAGCTAGAACCTCTTTGATAACTGGTATAACTTGCTAGCTAATTTAGCTCATCAAACAGTATTTTCTTTGCCATTTCTACACAATAGCACTTATTAGAACCTTGCATCTCATTTTGAAGTCCCAAATTCCCACGAGAATTTGCGTGCTCATGTGTATAAAATCTGGTCACGGATTAGTAGCCACTCCCTTCAAAATATCACAGCCTCTTGCGATATGGATATTGCACATGTCAATATCGCAATGTTTATTAAAATTGGAATAATCGTGCAGCCCTACATTAACCCAATAGCAGCCTCACCTAAATTAAATTTCAGAGGAGGAAATCTAAATCAATATTAACCATATTCTGTTTAGTCAAGACCTGAAAACAATTCAGATAAGGGCAACTGGAATGAAAGTTGTCTTTTTAACTTTTTCAAATGTTTTGTACTTTTTGACTCTCCAGGCCAGCGTATTGAGCGGAAGCAGCAAGGACACCAACTCCCACAAGGATGACGGTCTGTTCAAAGCTCCTCCCCCACCGCCCAAAGTCATCAAGTCTGTGACCATCCCCACTCAGCCTTACCAGGACATCGTCACGGCCCTCAAATGCAGAAAAGAACACAAGGAGGTGAGCCAGCCATGCTGGGGGATACTTCACGCCCTCAAGACAGTCAACATTATCTTTTCACTGTAAACATCCCCCAAACACTCATCTGCCATTTTCACAACTTGTTTGCATGCTGTTAGAGATTTATTAGTCTCATTATTCATTTCGGATACAGTTTAGCCTGTTAATGTCCATTTGGAGCGCAGTGTAAAGCTTGTCTTTGTTCATTTTAAACACAGCATGGGCTGGTCATGGCCTGAGGAGCATCTTGTTTTATTAAAGCACCACTGCCCCTACAAAGCAACTTCTCATTTAAAAAAATGGCCTATGTGGCATCGTTATGAGTGTACGACAAAGTGTAAATAGGATAACTTTGGTCATGAAGTCAATCTCGTCCTAAACAGAGATTTGCGAGATGATAGGAAAAAATGTTATGTCACGAAATGAAGGGTACTGTAACAGTTTTCCTTGGGTTGGGTTTATTTCAATCCTGACCACAGCTGGCATCACCTAAGTATTCATCAAGCGGCTGCATTTCTTAATAACCAAGCCTAATCGGGAAGTTCAGCCCCCCTTTAAGGCCTAGCTATAGCTAGCAGATCTGCCTTCTGGTTCTTGACCAGACGGTTAGCTGCACATCCCCCTTGCCAATTGGGACTGAAGCTAAGCTATCTCGTTGGGCAGTTCCTTGGCCACACACACAATCACGTGCCTAGGTCCAATCACTAGCCAGTAAACACAGACATGTTCTAATCTCTAGCAAGCAAACACACACAGCTGATCAGACACTTCTACTCCCAGTGGTGTTCTTGATGAGGGGGTATTATCCCAGTCAGCTAATAGAACTGATGGAGTGGAGCTGCTTTGCATGCTGGGTGACTTTTCTTTCCTTCTCTGGACACACATGAATACACAGAGAAACATTTTGGAACTTGCATTGGATAATATTCCTTCTAATTTAAATATCGGGTTTTTTTCTGGATCAAAACGAGTCTTAGGTGGTTGGACGTGGCAGAAGGCATGAGGGGGGCGTCGCTGACCGGACATTGTAGAGGCCCTCCTGTTGGCCCAATGACAAAATATAGCCGTTTTTAACCTAATTTCCTGCAATTCTACGCATTTTGCCAGAACTTATCTTGTCATTATAACAAAATCAATGGGAGCCCATGCCATGGCAAAAATCCTCCTGAATGCATCATTTTTGAATTTTAGATTCTTATTGACTAAACTTTTATTTTGGGGATTTTTACAGTTCTCAAATAGGATGTTTTTTTCAAAATATATAGATTGATTATCTTTTCTTCATACTTTATATCTTGTTTTAGTTTAAGATTACACCAAACATTTTTCCATCCCTGAAATGTAAAAATTTTAAAATGTTTTTAAAGTATTTTACTGTTTGGACATATACAGCCCCCAAAAAATAAATATTGTTGCTCTATGCTCGGTACCATTTGCTTGTGTAAATGTCACTCATCATGACATTATTGCTCCCCCTTGCAGCTGTACACGGTTGTGCATAATGTGAAGCACTTCAACGATGTGGTAGAGTTTGGTGAGAACCAGGAGTTTACTGATGACTTTGAGTACCTGGAGACTGGCCTGAAGAGCAGCCAGCCACTCAACACACGGTGCCTTAGGTAAGACAAATCCACTCAAAATTGTCCACCTCGGAAGGATCTTACCTGATTTAACATCCGTTCAATACATTTCCAGCTATATGCTCAAGTCTAGAAGACATGAGCAGATTTAGTATTATTTATACTTGTCCACTTAATCTTCTATGTACTCTTCTCCTCTGAACTTCTTTAAACAACCTCCCCCTCTCTTGCTCTCTGTCTAGTATAATCAGTCTAGCTGCAAGGTGTGCAATGCCCAGTTTCCGGATGCACCTACGGGCCAGAGGGAAGGTGGCTCAGGTCTTCAAGATGTTGAATGATGCCCCGCAGCATCCGGTAGGAATCTGTTCTAATCTACAACCACAATTGACCCAAAATAAAGGGCTTCAGTAGGGTTACAATTAACCTCCCTCTGCTTATTTGTGGTGGCAGCATGACCTACTATTTGTCCTGTAGATACTTAAAAGTTTGCTATTTGAATATATAAGGGAAAGATTCAAGGACTTTCCCTGCCACCAGTTGCTTCTGAACTCATTGTTGCCCCTACCCGCTCTCCCTTCACTCGTCTCCAGAACCTTGCCCTGTGTACGGCCTCTCTAATGTACATTCTAAGCAGAGACCGGTTGAACATGGACCTGGACCGGGCCAGTCTGGAGTTGATGATCAGACTGTTGGAGCTGGAGCATGACCACTCGGGCCACCACCAGGACCAGCTGACTGCCAAGGAGATGACCAAGGTCAAGGAGAAGATTCGCAAGTTGTGTGAGACGGTCCACAACAAGCACCTGGACCTGGAGAACATCACGGTATGCAGGGACAATCAGAATAATGATTATGTTTAATATTTATATTGATGATGATTGTGGGTTGGAGTTCTACAGCACTTTATTTTGTTTGTTTTGCAGTCGTGTCACTTGGCCATGGAGACCCTGTTGTCGCTGACCTCAAAGAGAGCCGGCGACTGGTTCAAAGAGGAGCTGCGCTTACTGGGAGGCTTGGACCACATTGTAGACAAAGGTGGGTGTTTGTGTGCGTGCATGTTCTGTTGAACTGTCGGAGCAGCTTTCTGCGCCAGAAGCATACTTTTTCTAGTTGTCCTAGTTCCTTTATTTCACAGTTGCATCTTATCAAGTTCAACTCACTTTGTTAGGCTATATTCATTGGCATATACACTACCGTTCAAAAGTTTAGGGTCACTTAGAAATGCCCTTGTTTTGAAAGAAAATCATTTTTTGTCCATTAAAATAACATAAAATTGATCAGAAATACAATGTATACATTGTTAATGTTGTAAATGACTATTGTAGCTGGAAACGGTAGATTACTTTTATAAATGTATGGAATATCTACAGAGGCCCATTATCAGCAACCATCATGCCTGTGATGGTGCCAATGGCATGTTGTGTTAGCTAATCCAAGTTTATAATTTTAAAAAGCAGCCAAGAAGTGCTCAGCATATGTGGGAACTCCTTCAAGACTGTTGGAAAAGCATTCCAGGTGAAGCTGTTTGAGAGAATGCCAAAGGGTGGCTATTTGAAGAATCTCAAATACATTTTGATTTGTATAACACATTTTTGGCTACTACATGATTCCATATGTGTTATTTCATAGTTTTGATGTCTTCACTGTTATTCTACAATGTAGAAAATAGTAAAACTAAAGAAAAATCCTTGTAGGAGTAGGTGTGTATATGTACAGTTGAAGTCGGAAGTTTACATACACTTAGGTTGGAGTCATTAAAACTCGTTTTTCAACCACTCCGCAAATGTCTTGTTAGCAAACTGTAGAGTTGGGAAGTCAGTTAGGACATCTACTTTGTACATGACAAAAGTAATTTTTCCAACAATTGTTTACAGACAATTACAGTGGGTCAGAAGTTTACATACACTAAGTTGACTGTGCCTTTAAATAGTTTGGAAAATTACAGAAAATTATGTCATAGCTTTAGAAGCTTCTGATAGGCTAATTGACATCATTTGAGTCAATTGGAGGTGTACCTGTGGATGTATTTCAAGGTCCACCTTCCAACTCCGTGCCTCTTTGCTTGACATCATGGGAAAATCAAAAGAAATCAGCCAAGACCTCAGAAAAAAAAATGGTAGACCTCCACAAGTCTGGTTCATCCGTGGGATCAATTTCCAAGTGCCTGCAGGTACCACGTTCATCTGTACAAACAGTAGTATGCAAGTATAAACACCATGGGACCACTTAGCTGTAATACTGCTCAGGAAGGAGACGCGTTCTGTCTCCTGGAGATGAACGTACTTTGGTGTGAAAAGTGAAAATCAATCCCAGAACAACAGCAAAGAGCCTTGTGAAGATGCTGGAGGAAACAGGTACAAAAATATCTAAATCCACTGTAAAACAAGTTTGTACTTTTTGTAGAAATGTCCTCTGGTCTGATGAAACAAAAATAGAACTTCTTGGTCAAATGACCATCATTATGTTTTGGGGGAAAAGGGGGAGGCTTGCAAGCTGAAGAACACCATCCCAACTGTGAAGCATGGGGGTGGCAGCATCATGTTGTGGGGTGCTTTGCTGCAGGAGGGACTGGTGCACTTCACAAAATAGATGGCATCATGGGGTATGAAAATTATGTGGATATATTGAAGCAACATCTCAAGACATCAGTCAGGAAGTTAAAGCTTGGTTGCAAATGGGTCTTCCAAATGGACAATGACCCCAAGCATACTTCCAAAGTTGTGGCAAGTTGGCTTAAGGACAACAAAGTCAAAGTATTGGAGTGGCCATCACAAAGCCCTTACCTCAATCCTATAGAGAATTTGTGGACTGAACTGGAAAAACATGTGCAAGCAAGGAGGCCTACAAACCTGAGTCAGTTACACCAGATCTGTCAGGAGGGATGGGCCATAATTCACCTAACTTTTTGTGGAAGGCTACTTGAAACATTTTACCCAAGTTAAACAATTTAAAGGCAATGCTACCAAATACTAATTGAGTGAATATAAACTTCTGACCCACTGGGAATGTGATTAAAGAAATGAAAGCTGAAGTAAATCACTCTCTCTACTATTATTCTGACATGCATACAGTTGAAGTCGGAAGTTTACATACACCTTAGCCGAATACATATCAACTCAGTTTCACAATTTCTGACATTTAATCCTAGTAAAAAACACTTTATTTTAATGTGAAATATCAGAATAATACTAATGAGTGATTAATTTAGGCTTTTATTACTTCCATCACATTCCCAGTGGGTCAGAAGTTTACACGATTGGATAGTGTTCTTCGGCTTGCAAGGCCCAAACACACGATGGTCATTTGGCCAAGCAGTTCTATTTTTGTTTCATCAGACCAGACGACATTTCTCCAAATGTTGCAAACCGTAGTCTGGCATTTTTATGGCTGTTTTGGAACAGTGGCTTCTTCCTTGCTGAGCAGGTTATGTCAATGTAGGACTTGTTTTACTGTGGATATAGGTACTTTTGTACCCATTTCCTCCAGCATCTTCACAAGGTCCTTTGCTGTCGCACCAAATTACGTTCATCTCCAGGAGACAGACCGCGTCTACTTCCTGAGCGGTATGACGGCTGTGTGGTGCCATGGTGTTTATACTTGCGTACTATTGTTTGTACAGATGAACGTGGTATCTTCGGGCATTTGGAAATTTCTCCCAAGGATGAACCAGACTTGTGGAGGTCTATATTTATTTTCTGAGGTCTTGGCTGATTTCATTTGATTTTCCCATTATGTCAAGCAAAGAGGCACTGAGTTTGAAGGTAGGCCTTGAAATTCATCCACAGGTACACTTCCAATAGGCTAATTGACATCATTTGAGTCAATCAGAAGCTTCTAAAGCCATGACATTATTTTCTGGAATTTACCAAGCTGTTTAAAGGCACAGTCAACTTCTGACCCACAGGAAATGTGATGCAGTGAATTATAAGTGAAATAATCTGACTCCATTAATAATGACTCAAACCTAAGTGTATGTAAACTTCCGACTTCAACTCTATGTATGTTCATTCATTCAGTCATTCATTCATTGTGTGTGTCTCCTGCAGTAAAAGAATGTGTCCAGAACCTGAGCCAAGAGGATGACAAGGAGAAGCTGGTGTCGTCGCTATGGGGGGCAGAGAGGTGTCTAAGAGTACTAGAGAGTGTAAGTACAACATCAAGGAGTGTTAGTAGGCTCAGATGTTTTAAATCCATTCATTGAGTACAAAATGGGAAAGTAAATAGACTGCACTCTCAGCCTCATCTAACCACTTTTTATTTGACCATTTTAAAAGGCATTTCAATGTCTTCCTGTCCTTCCATTGCAGGTGACTGTCCAGAACCCAGAGAACCAGGGCTACCTGATCGCCTACAAGGACTCTCAGCTCATAATGTCCTCTGCCAGGTGAGAGCGACTGGAACACATGCTCATCTTTTGGTGACTGAGCCCTGATCTTTCACTCCACCTCTTCTCGCTCTGCCCAGTCCCCACCTCTAGTATACTAGTATAGAGACCAGTCCCTGTAAAGGACCCTGTGTTAAATCTCTGTGCCCTCAGTTTTTCTGGGACTCAGAAGCTTTGACACCCTTAGGTGGCCAAGGAAGTCCCATTTAATTTGTATGATCTAATTTCTCTCTCTCACTCAGAGGTTTGCGGTACTGTGTGGACATGATCCAGCGCTACAGCCGGGAGGTGAACAGCTCTTTGTGTTCGTCAGGAACGGCGCTGCCCCACTCCAGCTTTAGCAACGTGGGCAAGGCCGTGGAGGACTGCATGAGGGCTGTCATAGGGGTTCTGCTCAACCTCACCCACGACAATGGTAATATCACTGCATCAGCACGACTTCTACATTCGGCAACACTGTAGCTAGCGCATTGCGGTCCCTAGCTAGTGCCTTGTGCTCGCTGCTCTCTGTTGTCCCACAGACCTCATCACAGCTGTGCTAGAGTTCCCCATAACACACACACCAAGAAGGTGTTCGGGCTGTAGTGCTTAAGCCTGACTGGTCTCAGGCCACAGCTGTCTACTGCAGGGTGGAGGGAGTGTGGTAACTATGGACTGTATTGTGGTTTTTAGAGTGGGGAAGCACTAAGACTGGAGAGCAGGACCAGCTTAGCATCACAGCACTCAACTGCGTCCTACGGGTCCCACGCTACATACCTCAGGAACAACGCTTTGACATCCGAGTCCTGGTGAGCGTGTGTGTGTGAGAGGCCTTTATGTAAATGATTACACAAATCCAATTACCTGTACGATCTCTGAAAAATGTGGGTCATTTGTACCCACTTTATTTGAAGTGCCCACAGGTTGAGGAGACCTTGAACGCTGACAATAGCTTGAATGCCAAAATATTTTGTCGGTCCTCTAATCTTAATGAATGACTAAGTAGTTATTAAAACCGAAGCTTTGATGTAGTAATTTCAGGGTTGTTTGTACTCACAATGTTTTGTTATGGATCTTATTGAAGTGTATGTCCTTGAGTGCTTTTTTTTAACAGCATCTCTCGTCCGGTGTGTGCTGGTACAGGGCTTGGGGCTGCTGATTAACCTGGTGGAGTACAGTGCAAAGAACCGCCACAGTCTGGTGGACATGGAGTTCAACACAACCAGCCCTGAATGCAGCCAGGGAGAGGCAGGAGGAGATGAGACCCAGACCCCTGAACCAGTCCCAGCCTCTACAGAGATCGAGAACGGGGCAGAGCCACCTACAGCAGCCCTTTCAGAGGGTGCTGAGGAGAAGACCAAGGACTCTTCCTCGGGTGCCCTGGCTGCTCTGGTGCAGGTAAGAGTTTTGTTATAACTACATCACGACTTCAGAATAACTTACAGAGAAATGAGGCCAAATAACACAGGAAATGGAGTTACTCTTGTGATTTTGTGTCTTTTCCTCCGTCCACAGTTCTTCCTGGAGCGGGAGCGAGCGGCCATATTGGCCGAGGCACAGACTGATGACCTCATCAGTGAGGCGCCCAAACCCCAGGACCAGAGCGGGGAATGGCAGGAGACGTCGGGCGAGATCCAGTGGGTCGCCACGGAAACCAACGACAGTGAAAATGACAAGGAGAAGGACACAAAGAAAGAGGAGGAAGAGGAAGAGCTGGACCTCAACAAAGGTAAAGATGTGTGTCTCTGTGTGTAAAATCCTATTTTTGCAACAGCAGTTTTCAATGCTATCATTGCTCCATGTTGAGTGTTGTTCTCACTGCGGTGTTGTAGCTCTGCAGCATGCTGGGAAGCACATGGAGGACAGCATCGTGGCCTCCTACACAGCTCTGCTCCTGGGCTGTCTGTGTCAGGGCAGTCAGGTAAGCTTCTGGCAAATTAGCTATAACCCTGTTCCTCGATCCTGCCATTGGGGGTGCAGGCTTTTGTTCCATCTCAGCACCCACACACCTGATTCAATGAATCAATTAAGGGCTTGATTTCTGAGCTTGCAGAATTGAAGTGTAGGCTTCTTCAAACCAGTGCCATTCTTCTGTCTTGATGGCAGATCTCTTAGGGTGCTTCACACTTGTGCGTGAAGTTGAAGCTTGTCAAATCAAATATATTGGTCACATACGTCCACGTGTTTAGCAGATGTTATTGCGTGTGTAGCGAAAGGCTATTACAATATTAGTTACAAAATAAATAAAGTATACATATTAACAAATAAGTGAAAAGGTAAGGCAGCTGCAGTGCGGTACTTTGTTCATGGTGAAGTAAAGAGGACATGATCGTGGTCTAAGACGCTGCAGCCTGTGTTCGGATCCGGCCCACTTTTATTTCAGCAACTCTCTCTTTCCTCCTTACCTCTGTCCTGTCCAATGAACAAACACAAGTACAAGAGGAGTGTGACTTTAAAAGGAAAAATTACAAAATAAAAGTGAACCTGATCACTGATGCATAATGCTGTATCAGAATTCACTTGTGTTAATAGTTAGCTATTAAACAGAACATAATGAAACAATACATTCACATTAAAACAACCTGTTTTTGGTATTTAAGAAAAAATCCTAGTTTGAAGCTTAAGTGTCTCGTTGTAGCCTATTGCTAAATGGAAATCTGTGGGAAAAGCTAGTATCCTACTCCCCTAAACATCTCATTGTGACACTGATATTCTGCTCCACCTACATCGGTGCAGAGTTGACCAAGAGCTCTGCGGACTCCAAAAACCAAACTTCTTATTGCTCAGGTTTTGTAGCTGGTTGCACATATATTTTCGGCGAGAGGAAAATGTTGCAGATTGCCACTTGATGTGTATTTGCTCATCTCTCCTCAGGTTAATGTGATTAATGTGCGGGGAAACCTACCCAAGGGAGATTTCTCCATCATGACGGAAATGCTGAAGAAGTTCTTGAATTTCATGAACCTCACTGTAAGTGGGAAATGTCTTTTTGATAACGGCCTAGCGTCTCACATGACTTAAAACAATATATACCAGACACACAAACACAATACAAGCTAACTTGCTTTCCACCCTCTCTTTTTCAACAGTGTGCATTTGGAACCACAGGGCATAAATCCATCTCTCGTGTCATAGACTACCTGGAGCACTGTTAGCTAATCCTTCTTTGCACTCTGACTGCACATAACGGTCCTTCTAGATCTGGCAACCCCAGCAGGAGGGGCTGTACAGAGAATCCACCAGAGGTCAACAGTGTTCCGCGGCAACGCTTCAACCTGCGTCCTCATTCTGAAGAGCAAGACACACAAACTCAGCACTTTCTGAACCAAAGCCACGTAAACATGTACCGTTGATTTGAATCAATGCTGTTTTAAATCTTCACACCATCCAACTCCTGGTAAGATTCCTAGTTGCAGAGGACAGCTTGAGACTGCTGGCATGTGGAGTGAGTTTTTGTATTTTTTATATATATATATATATATATATATATATATATATATTGAATCAAGGATGTAATCATTGATTAGCTTGAAAAGAGCACTCATGGACACGTGTCAACAATGTCTCTTAAGTTGTGTGGAATGGTTGAATGCAAAAGATCAGTGTAGCCATTTCTATGTTTGCCTCTGACGGTTGTAGAAAAGGGAAGGTCATTGTGGAAGACCCCTGTAGTTCTCTCTAAGCTAAGCTTCAGCTCTGAATATGTCCATTATCTGTATAAGCTTACTGTCACGTCGAAATTCACCTCTGTTGAAATGTTTTTTTCTTCAGTGCATCATGCTTGTTTAAGTTCTTAGAATGGCATGTCATTTAACAATCTAAATAGATGTAAAAGGGCTCAGCAGCTCTGGATGACTGTTAATGTTATTTAAATCTTTGTTTTTAAATAATGGCACTTGGCATTGTTTTCTTTCCTGCCTTTCCCAATTTGACTTTACAGTAAAGAAATTGTGTTTTGTTTGTTTTTAAAATAGCAGTTCAGATGATTTTAATGATTGTGGTTTTCATGTATTTATTTTACCATTAATGATCCAGATCTGATGCTGCTTAAGATGTTTCAAGTCTCTGTGCACTTCTTTACCTTTTACATGTTCCACCGAACATGTCACTTGAAGTGGCTGGGTATAATAACTGCTGTATATACGGTTTTATTAGACTCAGAGAGTCCTTGGTAAACCGGCCTGACATTAATAATAACCAAACCTCAGCCAACTGGCATAATCCTCACTGAAAAGGATTGTTCTTTGCCTATTATATTGTAACATTTGTTCTGTGGGCATTGTATCTAACCACTTCAAGTAGTGCCTATCCGGAACGAACACCTAGCCCAGGGTTCACCTCTGGTCCCGGAGAGCTGCAGGGTCCATCCAGTCCTGCAATGACACACCTGATTAATATATATATAATAAAGATCAAATCTAATCAATTGTTACTGCAAGGCTACACAAGTGGTGGCAGTGGTTGGCTTTGTGTCTTATGTCTAGTTGGACCTGACCTTCCTACTCTGAGCGGTGAATCCCCTTAACATCCTTCCAGCTATATTATAACTAGTCCTTGTCCTCCAAGAAGATAGTGTTTGACTGACAGCTATACTGATAGCCGTTTCATGTCATTTCCCTCTGATTTGTAGAGCTGCAGTTGAACAGACATGTTTCTTGCGAGTTGATTTGCAAATCTGGTCGTGGATGGAATTTCAGAATGTAAATAAAAACATCTGTAAATAGTGGTTAATGGATGTTAGAATGCTAGACTACTTTTCTGAAGCTGATATTTTTTTTATTTTATACAACATTTCTCAGTTGTCATTTGAAGTAAAAACAAAAAATGTATCATAAAAAAAAAGACAACTGCAAGGCAAAAAATGTTTGTACTGGTTTTGAGGACATTCTTTGGCTACATGTAAAGAATTGTAACTCAAATAAAAAGTTGCTACTTTCAGTATACTACTGTATCTTTCTCATGTATTTTTTGGGAAATACTTGTGTGTATGCATTCTGCCATTACCATACTGATGTGCTTAGCCTCAGGAGGCAGACACTTAAAAACAAAAAATGTAATAGAACTTGATATTGGTATTCGTGTGAAGAAGAGACCATATGCATGACTGTATTCTATCTTGTTTATCCTTATTTTCTCACCCCTATGAGGCCATGACTCTGTTTTTTTTTGGCAGTGTGCGTGTGATGCTTCTCTTCTCACTCGCCCTCTCTCTCTCTGTGTCTCTGTGTGTGTTCATTCACCCTGACAGACTCACAGAGCTGACTTTGACTGTACACAGACCGAGTGAGTTACACAATAGAAACAAGAGTTTTATACTTAACAAAGCACCACATATTGACAGTTGGCCTTCTGCTTGACTGGCAGCTGTTTAATCGAGACAAATAAGGAAGGAAGCCTTCTGGGAATTATTTGAATATCTGGTAACCTGACAGACAAATACACATGATTATGCCTGAACCTGACAAGCCATGGCAACATAAGCTGTGAGAATGTAGCCATGCAGCACAACTACCTTGACTTAATGTACGAGTCCAATGTGAGATCATGGAGTGCAACGTCTCGATGGCGACAGTATGTCAATGGAAGGGATAGACAGGAGTTCCACGTGTTCTCTCTTTTTTTCATAGCTCATTATTGTGTTTGAATTCCAGGCAGGCAAGAGAGGGATCTATTCTCAATTCAAATGTAATCAATGTCAGAAGTGATGGATGCTGGATACTTAAGTGTAGAAAATGTGGATGAATTGAGAGGTAGTATTACCAAAGATGGCAGATAAATGAAGATGTCTTACTCAGGCTGTTTACCATAGACACCAATGTGATTGCAGCGGGGTCTGGTCTGGTTAGTTCAGTGACCGTATATGAACCAGAAAAAAAGGAGCGAGTGAGATGTCTCTCTTCCTCTTCTGTCTCTGGTTTTACCCAGAGGCTAATTGGATTGATGTTAATTCCCTCAATGAGCATCGAGATCCTGCTGGGAGGATGGGGATGGGGGGGGAGAAAGGAAAATCATCCTCTCCTGTCTCTCCCAATCAGCCCGTTATTCTCCGTTCATCTCTCTGAGTGGTTTTCAATTGGGCAGAATGGCCACCAGGTGGCGAGAGCACTAAAGCACTGACCATATGTGCCTCAATATACCGGTGAACAGGTAGAGAGACACCCTCTAGATTTGATCTTACACTGGAAGACTTGAGTTTCTCATTTGTGCCTTCACACGCAGCAGCCTCCTCATCAGTGGTGCTACCTGCCTTTTCTCTCACTGGCCAAAAACACCAAATGAAGAAGACAAAACACAGACGCAGAAGTACACACTCTAGGAACCAGGGGAAAATTGACACTTTCCCATGACCGTCATCAATGCACAAACACACACACTTGGCGGCTCTTTAATCTTGCGCCTTAAACTGGCACAGCAGAGTCAATCTGTATTCCTGAGTGTGTATGACCTGCACTGTAATGGATGGCTTTCATGTCTTCAGACCAGCCAGATGACTATTTGAAGGCAAGGTAGATATGAGCCATGCTAGGGTGGTTTCTACTTTTCAATTTTTTATTTAACCTTTATTTAACCAGGTAGGCTAGTTGAGAACAAGTTCTCATTTACAAGATAAAGCAAAGCAGTGCAACACAGAGTTACACAACCAAACGTACAGTCAATAACACAATAGAAAACTCTGTACAGTGTGTGCAAATGAGGTAAGATTAGGGAGGTACGGCAGAAAATAGGCCGTAGTGGCGAAATAATTACAATTTAGCAATTAAACACTGGAGTGTTAGATGTGCAGAAGATGAATGTGCAAGTAGAGATACTGGCATGCAAAGGAGCAAAAAATAATAATATGGGGATGAGGTAGTTTGATGGGCTATTTACAGATGGGCTATGTACAGGTGCAATGATCTGTAAAATGCTCTGACAGCTGATTCTTAAAAGTTAGTGAGGGAGATATGAGTCTCCAGCTTCAGTGATTTATGCAATTTCGTTCCAGTCATCTGCAGCAGAGAACTGGAAGGAAATTGGCTTTGGGGGTGACCAGTGAAATATACCTGCTGGAGCGCGTGCTAAGGGTGAGTGCTGCTATGGTGACCAGTGAGCTGAGAGAAGGCAGGGCTTTACCTAGCAGGGTCTTGTAGATGACCTGGAGCCAGTGGGTTTGGTGATGAATATAAAGCGAGGGCCAGGCAACGAGAGCATACAGGTCACAGTGGTGGGTAGTATATGGGGCTTCAGTGACAAAATGGATGGCACTGTGATAGACTGCATACAATTTGCTGAGTAGAGTGTTGGAGGCTATTTTCTAAATGACATCGCCAAAGTCAAGGATCGGTAGGATAGTCATTTTTACAAGGGTGTTTGGCAGCATGAGTGAAGGATGCTTTGTTGCGAAATAGGAAGCCAATTCTAGATTTAATTTTGGATTGGAGATGTGAGTCTGGAAGGAGAGTTTACAGTCTAACCAGACACCTAGGTATTTGTAGTTGTCCACATATTCTAAGTCAGAACTGTCCAGAGTAGTGATGCTGGACAGGCAGGCAAGTGCTGGCAGCGATCGGTTGAAGAGCATGCATTTAGTTTTACTTGCATTTAAGAGCAGTTGGAGGCCACGGAAGGAGTGTTGTATGGAATTGAAGCTCGTCTGGAGGTTAGTTAACACATTTCTCAAACCAGAGGTGAGTCAGTCTTAATTGAGTGAGGAGGAGAAGAAGAGGGATGTGTGTTTGCGTTCATGTACAGTATAAGAGTGTTGATGTGAGATGGTCAACCCAATGGAGTGTCTTGGTTCAGCCTCAGCAGATTATCTGTGGGATTGAACACTGCATTGTAAAAAGGAACACTTCAGCCTTCAGAAAGTATTCAGTCCACAATTTGTTACATTACAGCCTTATTCTAAAAATGATTTTTTTTAAATAATCTCATAAATCTACATACAATACCACATAATGACAAAGCAAAAACAGATTTAGACATTTTAGTAAATGTATTAAAAATTAAAAATAAATACCTTATTTACATCAGTATTCAGACCGTTTGCTATGAGACTCAAATTTGAGCTCAGGTGTATCTTGTTTCCATTGATATTCCTTGAGATGTTTCTACAACTTGGAGTTCACCTGAGGTAAATTCAATTGATTGGACATGATTTGAAAAGGCACACACGTCTATATAAGGTCCCACAGTTGACAGTGCATGTCAGAGCAAAAACCAAACCATAAGGTCGAAGGGAATTGTCCAGAGAGCTCCGAGACAGGATTGTGTCGAGGCACAGATCTGGAGAAGGGTACTAAAAAAATGTCAGCAGCATAGAAGGTCCCCAAGAACACAGTGGCTTCCATAATTCTTAAATGGAACAAGTTTGAAACCACCAAGACTCTTCCTATAGCTGGCCTGCCTGGCCAAACTGAACAATCGGGGAAGAAGGGCCTTGGTCAGGGAGGTCATCAAGAACCCGATGGTCACTCTGACAGCGCTCTAGAGTTCCTTTGGAGAACCTTCCAGAAGGACAACAATCTCTGTAGCACTCCACCAATCAGGCCTTTATGGTAGAGTGGGCAGACGGAAGTCACTCCTCAGTAAAAGGCACATAACAGCCCGCTTGTAGTTTGCCAAAAGGTACCTAAAGACTCTCAGAACATGAGAAACAAGATTCTCTGGTCTGATGAAACCAAGATTGAACTCTTGGGCCTGAATGCCAACCGTCACATCTGGAAGAAACCTGGCACCATCCCTACGGTGAAGCATGGTGGTGTCAGCATCATGCTGTGGGGATGTTTTTCAGAGTCCGGGACTGGGAGACTAGTCAGGATCGAGGAAAAGATGAACGGAGCAAAGTACAGAGAGATCATTGATAAAAATATGCTCCAGAGTGCTCAGGACCTCAGACTGGGGTGAAGGTTCACCTTCCAACAGGACAAAGACACAGCCAAGATAGCTGTGCAGCAACACTCCCTATCCATCCTGACAGAGCTTGAGAGCATCTGCAGAGAAGAATGGGAGAAACTCCCCAAATGCAGATGTGCCATGTAGCATCATACCCAAGAAAACTTGAGCTTGTAATCGCTGTGCAAGGTGCTTCAACAAAGTGCTGAGTAAATGTAGCAATTAAATGTCTGAGTACTTATGTAAATGTTAGGATTTAAAAAAATATATATTTCTAAAACCTGTTTTTGCTTTGTCATTATGGGTTATTGTTTGAATATTGATACGATTAATAAAAATATATATATATTTTAGAATAAGGCTGTAACGTAACAAAATGTGGAAAAAGTCAAGGGGTCGGAATACTTTCCGATTGCACTATACATGTTAAATACACAGACTTTCCATTCCTCTCTGATATAATCCTAGTTGACCCTGACACTAGTCTCCCTGGACAGAGGTTAAGCGTGTGGATAGGGTCTTAAGGGAGGTGAGAGACTTTATAATTCTTATGACAGTATGTTTGGGAACATGGAATAATCTTAGACATAAAGCCTCATGTACTGAACAATATCATACAGGGACCAGAGAGTGCAGACTGTCGTCTATATCTTTCTCTACTCAGTATTATTTTACTCTTTGCTTATGCTATTTGTTTCACTCGGTCTCCATTTCTCAATCAACTCAGTCCTCTCTCCTCCATTTTCCACTGTCTGTTTAATTTACCCTGCATGTTTTGGAGATGTGTCTGATTGACTGCCAGTACACCACATCTGAAGGCCCAGCTACTAGCTTGACTGTATGAAATAGCTGAGGTTCTACTGACTTCAGATGTGCTGACAGTCAGAAACATATCTCGGGGCACTCGAGTCTCAGAAGTAATACACAGGGAAGTGGACTCATCTGAACAGGACATTCAGTGGGACGAGCCTTGATGACAGCAGAATGTTTGATATTGAGTTCTGTTAGAAGCCAGTGCCAGATATTTGTTGTATTATGTAGCATTAGCACCGGTAATACCCCTAAGATGCTAGCCCCCCTTTAGTGAGACACTTCACAGAGAAGCCCATTCATTCCCATGTCACACGAAGTACAAAGAGAAAAGTGTGGGACTAAAGGATGAGCAGCTGTGTCAGTTATCCAGGGGATGCTATTTAAAGAGGCGTATTTCTGAGAAGAAAAACAGACCTGAAAGGCCTTGTATTTGCATTATCTTGCATAATTGAATCTGAGTAATTCAAAAGGAAATTCATACTAATCCTCCCCTCTGCCTGGTGCCCTGTGAAGCTGTGCTGCCTGGGGGAGAGGAGACAACCACACATGGGGAGGCCAATGGAAGTTTCTTTCCATCTTAACTAGCAGGGGGTGGACAACTTTCCTCCAACCTTCCTCCTGGAGAGCTACTCGCACCTTATTTTGTGTTCTGCTGGAGCAAAAGCCTTCATACCCAGAGGCTTTCCAGTGCAGGGTCAGCCACCCTCTAGTACTGTATTTGGTATGGAGGTCATGTAGGGGGACGGAGACATCCATCAGAGTGAGATCCTTAATGTTGCCCATTGTGGAGCTATACTCCCTGCCCTTAATGCATTAAAGTATAGATGGAAGTGAATATACTGATATTTGACAGCGATGTGAATTTATTTGGCATAAAAGGGATCTTGTAGCACAGGTCAACAATAAACTATTGTGCTCCTGGAGTCATATGAGACTTAAAACTTTGCTCGGAAATCCGAAAACAATGCGTGCCTCTCCGTTTTTTGCTAAGCTCTTGGTTTTATTAAGAATGCTCGGTAGAGTATGGAAAGTTCACTTAGATGTTCTTCATTCTGTCTAGTCCAATTTAACAACCCCTTCAGGTACAACTACACCTGAACCACAAATAAGTCTCTCACATGGAACAAATTAACCATCAAGCAGAACAGAGATCTCTGCTTCTCTCCTGTCATGTCTATCTATTCCCCCTTCACCCCTGCTCACATATTCAATTCCTCTCATTCTCTCCATCGCAGACACATACAGAATGTAGATGGGCAAATAGAAATGGGAAATGCTTATTGATCTGTTTTATTCATTGGAACGTCGTGGAGAAGGTTACTCAAGGTGTGATGCAAACAATTACGATTACATTGTTTGTGTTTGCATGCGTGTGTTTATGCAGAACAACTCATTTGGCCTTGTGTGCGTGGTTGTGTTTGTATACAGCTGCCTGGTCCCCTGAGTGTGTAGTCAGCTGGGGACGACAGAGTGTGCTTAACACTGGGCATTCAGATTCAGATTTTATTCCTCATTATTATTCCTATTAATGAAGCTCTCTCTCGCTCTCTACGTTTACTTACCTTCATGGTAGCACCGGCCCAGCCTGGACCACATGGTCCTGGGACTCTACAGCCCTCCTGGGTGGATGTGGCGTCTACTTTTAGGCCTGCTGTACTGTGAGGGCATCACAACAGTGACTGTGCGCTAGTCGTCCTGGGCTGTTTTTGTGATGATTTCATTGGCCAATGGTGATGTGAGCCCTGTTCTGCTTCAGCAGGATGAGAGCGGTGTGGACCTCCGACTTGAGCTGATTCAGACTCGAGTAAACACTGCGGGTTTAGTCATAACACTTCTGAGATACAATAAAATGTAACACCTGCTTTGAACCAAGATTGAAATATACAGAGCAGGGTTCTATTTCAATGATTTTTTTTCGATATCTCACGTGGGGGTTCGCTAGGACTGCCTACTCTCTCGGAAGTACCTATCAAAAGCGTCTGTTGGAGACAGGAACCACTCTCCCACCCTCTGGTTATTCTCGCTTCTCTTCCTCACTACTCTAGCTCTCCTCATATCGACTAGATACCCGTTTGTCTGCTTAATCTAATAGTGAAGGATATCGCTGTCGAGCGTAGGTCTTCAGAGCTTGTCAAAAGGTTGAGTACTAACCGGAAGGCTTTTGTTTTCGAGTATAAATTCCTTTCCTACTTCTCAGTCTCCATTGGTAGCTAGCGTCACTGCTAGCTATTGAGACCTAGTTGGCCTGCAATACTTTTTTACATTTGAGTCATTGAGCAGATGCTCTTATCCAGAGCAACTTACAGTTAGTGCATTCATCTTAAGATAGCTAGGTAGTACAACCTAGCTCTGCCAACAGCGAGTTGCAGTAGACCAGATTAGGACCTCTGACGCTTCCTGTGTGAGGTAGGGTTGTACACTACAGAGGTTGTAGAGCATGAACCTTCAGGAGCGAGTTACTGCTTTGATGTTTGCAGAGAATGACAAGATGTTGTCCAGGGTCACGCCAAGGTTCTTTGCATTCTGGGAGGGTGACATTAGAGTTGTCAATCAGGATGGAGATCTCTGAGCGGGCAGGCCTTCCCCGGGAAGAAGAGCAACGCCATCTTGTTGAGCTTGAGGTGGTGGGAGAAAATCCAAGCTGAGATATCTGCCAGGCACGCAGAGATACATGTCACCACCTGGGTGTCACAAGGGGGGGAGGAGAAAAGTAGTTGAGTGTCATTCGAATAGTAATGATAGGAGAGACCATGTGAGGATATGATGGAGCCGAGTGACTTGGTATATAGAGAGAAGAGGAGAGAGCCAAGATCCAAGCCCTGGGGGACACCAGTAGTGAGAGTACATGGTGCAGACACAGATCCTCTACACGTCACCAGGTAGGAAAAACCTGCCAGGTAGGATGCAATCCAAAAGTGTACACAGCCTGAGATGCCCAGCCCTGAGAGGGTGGAGAGGAGGATGTGATGGTTCACGGTGTTGAAGGCAGTGGATAGATGTAGGAGGATGAGAACAGAGGAGAGGGAGTCAGCTTTGGCAGTGCAGAGAGCCTCCGTGACACAGAGAAGAGAGCAATCTTGGCTGCGTGACCCGTCTTGAAGTCTGACTGGTTAGGGTCAAGAAGATCGTTCTGAGAGAGATAACGAGAGAGTTGATCAGAGACAGCACACACAAGTGTTTTGGAAAGAAAAGGATACCGGTCTATAGTTTTTGACGTCAGATGAGTCAAGTGTTGGTTTCTTAAAGAGGAAAGTGACTCCGGCCATGTTGAAGTCAGAGGGGACACAGCGAGTGGTCAGAGAGGAGTTAATGATGGAAGTGAGGAATGGGAAAAGGTCTCCAGAGATGGTCTGGAGAAGGGAGGAGGGGATGGGGTTGAGCGGGTAGGTTGACAGTTGGCCAGATCTCACTAGTCGCAAGATTTCATCTGGACAGAGGGGAGAAAGAGGTCAAGGCGCAGGGTTTGTGAGTGGGACAAGTGGACTCAATAGGCTGAGTGAATGAGGAGCAGATGTCATCAACCTTGTTTTCAAAGTGGGGGAGGGAGAGGGTGGAGGATTAAGAAGGGAGAGGAAGGTGTAAAACAGTTTCCTCCGGTTAGAGTCAGAAGCTTGACATTTAGAGTGATAAAAGTTGCTTTAAAATCAGCAGATACAGAGGAAGTGAAGTTAGAGAGGAAGGAGTGAAAGGATGATAGGGCCTCCGGAAGTTCAGTTTTCCTCCATTTTCACTCAGCTGCCCACAGCCCTGTTCTGTAAGATTACAACAAGTCAAAGCCACAGCGCAAGAAGGGAGGGCCGAGCCGGCCAGGATGAAAGGGGACAGTGCAAGTCATAGGATGCGGAAAGGGAGGAGAGTAGGGTCAAAAATGCAGAATGAGGAGAGAGAAGGATTTAACAGAAGGGGGAGATATGATAGAAGAGGAGACAGCAGTTCCACACCTTCATTGTCCAGTCAATGAAAAACAACAAATTCACAACAAATGAAAGCAACTGTCCAAGCAGAAAGTAACTCTCATTGAACAAGCAAATATGAGGTCAAGCGTATTGTCTGCCTTGTGAGTTGGAGGGGATTGGGAAAGAAATTAATTGAAAGCAGACATCGGTTAAGGTTACCAAGTACGAAGAGCAGTGAGCCATCGTCAGGAAATTAGCTTATCAAGGTGTCAAGCTCATTGAGGAACTCTCCAAGGGCACCTGGTTGGCGGAAGATGGCAACAATGTTAAGCTTGAGTGGATAAGTGACAGTGGCAGCATGCAATTCAAATTAGGAGATGGACAGGTGAGAGAGGGCAAAAAGAGAAAATCTCCAGTTAGGAGAAATGAGCAACCCTGTGCCTCCCCCGTTACCAGATGCTCTTGGACTCAGAGAAAATGTAGTCAGATGAAAAGAGAGCAGCTGTAGTAGCAGTGTTCTCTGGGGTGATCCATGTCTACGTCAGGACCAAAAAGTCAAGGCACGGAAGGGCAGCATCAGCTGAGATGAACTCTGCATTTTGACCGCAGATTAGCAGTTCCAAACACTGCCAAAGACCCAGAATTCTACATGGGTTGTGCACGCAGGGTACACTAAATTAGAAGGGTTGCAGCCAAGGGGTGGGGAGTGTCTGAAAAGCCTACAGGGAGAGGAGTGAACAGGTATAGAAAACACATAGTTGCCAAAGCTACTAAATAGCTAATTAGATCATCAGAAAATAACTAGGTAAGATACTCAAGTGCGAGAGTGATGTGGAGCTTTCCTTTCCATCCTTACTCGAAGAACTCGACAGCCACTGACACGGCTGTCGCTGAGAAACCTCTGCTAGGCATATTGCCTGCACTAACTGTACTAATTGCTGATTTCCTAGGAGAGAAGAAACCACTCCCCCTCCAATTAAGCCACTGATTACCAAAACAAATCGCAGATTGCCCTGCCCCTTAACCTTGTATGATGTGTCAGCAATCATCTGCAAGTTATGAGCAGTCAGCAGTTCACACACCATGTACTGGGAAGACAGGCAGCACTTAAAGAAGATGGGCCCCAGCTAGCAAAAATGCAATACTAGACAACAGATAAAGACAAAAATATACTTATCACTCCTGGAGATATCAGGAGTCCCCTAGCTACAGAATGAAGTAACTCACTACCATACCCTATTTGCAATATGGTAGAATTGTTAGCTCCCTTCTCTAGTCTAGTTAACCTACACAAAAGCATGTGGACACCTGCTTGTCAAACATCTCATTCCAAAATCATGTGCATTAATATGGATTTGGTCCCCCTTTTGCTGCTACAACAGCTTTCACTCTTCTAGGAAGGCTTTCCACTAGATGTTGGAACATTGCTGCGGGGACTTGCTTCCATTCAGCCACAAGAGGATTAGTGAGGTTGGGCACTGATGTTGGGCGATTAGGCCTGGCTCGCAGTCTGCATTCCACTTCACAATAACAGCACTTACAGTTGATTAGGGCAGCTCTAACAGGGCAGAAATTTGATGAACTTACTTGTTTGAAAGGTGGCATCCCATGATGGTGCCGCGTTGAATGTCACTGAGCTCTTCAGTATGGGCCATTCTACTGTCAATGTTTGTCTATGGAGATTTCATGCCTGTGTGCTCAATATTATACACCTGTCAGCCACGGGTGTGGCAAAATAGCTAAATTCACTAATTTGAAGGGGTGTCCACATACTTTTGGCCATGTCATGTACTTTCACCTATTGTGTTAACTAGACAGACCATCTCTTCCTTCATAGCACTGTTGGTCGCGGGAGCACTCTTTCTGAAAGCTAACTCAGTCATTCGGTTTCTTTAAGCCAGCACTGAGCTAGCCATGGCATACTTTCACCAAGAGGTAGCTTCTAGCTAGCGAGCTAATGCCCCACTAGCCTCACTGCTATCGGGTTATACAGTGCTCAATACGGTTACAGTAGATGTTAGCCACAAGGCTCCTAACTATATATTTTGGTACGCCATTTACACAAGCTAATATTTGACATTGAGTGTCCGTCTTCTGTAGGGGCTCAGCACCCTTCAAGGGACCTATACGATGGGAAGAGACTGCAGTCCCATTCGGCTCCGCTAAAGTTACTGCTCCCTGCAGTACTAGCTTGCCTCAGGGAAGCTAAGAGCTTGTGTGAAAAACTAACGAGAAGGATTCTTGCTAACGGTACCCCAAGCCTGGACATGCATAATATGGAGGAATCCCGGTTTGGAAACCCTCCCATGGTGGAGCCGTCACTGGATTACCAGCACCTCACTCCCTGGAAAGGTGGAGCGCTTTACTGCCTTCGTTTTTCAGAAGGCAACAGCCCAAGAAATTATAGCTCTCAACGTGACCTCTTTCTTGTTGGCATATTAGACTGAGTTACAAGAGAAGGTGGGGAAGCAACTGGACTCGGAAACCCAAGACCCAGATACTTGGGAGGAGATCTGTATGATTACAGACCTGAGCCTCCAGGCCTCCTGTTGTGCCATCCAAAAAGGACACTTTGGCTGAGCTTATCCATCTTAACAGACAAAGACAAAGTGTTCCTCCTGGATGCCCCAGTGACACCCAATGAGTTGTTCTGTCGCCTCCAAAAAGCAAGGTGAAGCCTTCAACTTCTGCTTGCCTCGCAGACCCGGACTCCTTGGCAGCCCGTCGGTTCCTGAATTTCTCCCCAGCCTCACAGCTGGTAGGGGTCAACAAGCTGGCCTTGGTGGACCGAGGTCCCCGGCGACACAGCAATCTACCAAGACTCAGGCTAGGCCCCTGATCCAGGCCGAACCTGTAGGGAAGCAGTCATACACGCAGCAAGGATCCACCCTGCTGTCCCTCCTAGGGGAGGTAAGAAATTCTCTCTTTGGGTTTAATTGTTGCTTCTCCTTCCCCTCTCTGAGTTTTCGCAGCAGTGAGAAGGCAGGGCTGTGTTAAGACAAAACCCTTTTTTTAAGACAAAACAGCTCACATGAGAAAATGAAGAGTGCCTCCCTCCCTCAGCCTCTCCCCTCGCACCTTCTCAAGTTTATGGCCAGGGCAGAAGTTAACATGTCAGCCCTCCCTCCGGTCTCAGCGACACATGGAGCAGGATGGCAATCTGCCTTTCACCATCCACTGTGGCCCTGTTTTCCCCATGCCTATGGCCTTTTGCCTTAGCTTTCGCCATATCAGTCAATCACAGTAAAGCCAGTTAGGGTATGTGCTGCTCCAGTTTTCTCGCCAGAGGGCATTGCTACTCTGTACAAGGTAAGGGGACCCTAACCATTCCGCTCCCCCATTTCATGGGATGACAGGTTTCCAGCGTTCACTATCAAACCCCCTCAGCCCAGGATTCTGAGGGGCGCTTTTTCGTCTACAAAGACGACTTGACTTCTCCGTTGAGCTAGTGATCAGTTAGTGTAGTAATTTATTCCTTACGTTCTGTAGAAGGACTGAGAAGCGTAGTTCTGGTGACTTTTTAATAAGAGGACAGTCCAAAATTCATTTAAAAAATGTTGCTGACACCATTTAAAATAGAATTTCCACATCCTGATATGAGCCAGTAACATATTGGTAAAATTATTTGTTTAAATTAAGCCTATGCATGGTTCATATTATCAAGTATGCTATTGGCAATAAACAATATGACCTGTAGCCCAACTGAAGCAGCATAATGGCTCTATAAAAATTATAGGCTGAAATATGGGGTGGCCTATCTGCATTTATCCTATTGGGCTAATCATTAGCTAGAACTCAAATGTGATCTTTTAACTAATTAACATCCTATTGATGAATTATATGTCCCAAAAAAACACAGTGAGGGGCGGCAGGGTAGCCTAGTGGTTAGAGCGTTGGACTAGTAACCGGAAGGTTGCAAGTTCAAATCCCCAAGCTGACAAGGTACAAATCTGTCATTCTGCCCCTAAACAGGCAGTTAACCCACTGATCCTAGGCTGTTTGTACTGCTCCCTGTGCTCCCTGTGCGCACTGAGTGCTATTGCGCATGTAAAGTTGGATCGTGTAAACTGGATGCAACCCAGATATCAACCTGGTCTCAGAGCATTTCTTATTATGCTATAATAAATCCGAGACACTCCATTTACACTGAACAAAAATATAAACGCCACATGTAAAGTGTTGGTCCCATGTTTCATGAGCTGAAATAAAATATTTGTTCCATATGCACAAAAAGCTTTTTTCTTTTAAATGTTATGCCCAAATTCGTTTACATTCCTGTTAGTGAGAATTTATCATTTGCCAAAATAATCCATCCACCTGACAGGTGTGGCATATCAAGAAGCTGAATAAACAGCATGATCATTACACAGGTGCACCTTGTGCTGGGTACAATAAAAGGCCACTCTAAAATGTGCAGTTTTGTCACACAACACAATGTCACAGATATTTCAAGCTTTGAGAGAGCGTGAAATTGGCATGCTGACTGTAGGAATTTCCAACAGCGTTGTTGGCAGGTAATTGGATGTTCATTTCTCTACCATAAGCTGCCTCCAACGTCATTTCTGAGAATTTGGTAGTACGTCCAACCGGCCTCACAACCGCAGTCCACATGTAACCACGCCAGCCCAGGACCGTCTGAGAGCGTCTGAGAGACACCACCCAAACAGCTGATGAAACTGTGGGTTGGCACAACTGAAGAATTTCTGTACAAATTGTCAGTTTTCTCAAAGAAAGAAAGTCATATGCGTGCTCGTCTTCCTCACCAGGGTCTTGAACTGACTGCAGTTCAGCATCGTAACCGACTTCAGTGGGCAAATGCTTACCTACGATGGCCACTGGCATGCTGGAGAAGTGTGCTCTTCATTGATGAATACCAATTTTATCTGTACAGGGCAGATGCCATTGTGTGGGTGAGCATTTTTCTGATGTCAACGTTGTGAACAGAGTGCCCCATGGTGGCGGTGGGGTAATGATATGGGGAGGCATAAGCTACGGACAACGAATACAATTTTATCGATGGCAATTTGAATGCATAGAGTTATTGTGACGAGATCCTGAAGCCCATTGTCGTGCCATTCATCCGCAACCATCATCTCATGATAATGCGCGGTCCCATGTCGCAAAGAATTGTACACAATTTCTAGAAGCTGAAAATGTCCCAGTTCTTCCATGTTCTGCATTCTCACCCATTGAGCATATTTGGGATGCTCTGGATTGACATGTACGACAGGGTGTTCCAGTTTCCGCCAATATCCAGCAAATTCACACAGCCATTGAAGAGGAGTGGGACAACATTCCACAGGCCACAATCAACAACCTGATCAACTCTATGTGAAGGAGATGTGTCGCGCTGCATTAGGAAAATGGTGGTCACACCAGATACTGACTGGTTTTCTGATCCACGCCCCTACATTTTTTGTAAGGTATCTGTTACCTTAAGCAGCGAGTTGGAGTCTGAGGCCGAGCCTTCTCTGGTCTCTACTCCTCCTAACGGGGTCTGAGACGCCGAAGCTTCCCACCATTAGCTCGGACAAATTGAAAACCCTAGTCATTGGCGACTCCATTACCCGCAGTATTAGACTTAAAACGAATCATCCAGCGATCATACACTGTTTACCAGGGGGCAGGGCTACTGAGAATGAAGGCTAATCTGAAGATGGTGCTGGCTAAGACTAAAACTGGCGAGTGAGGAGAGTATAGAGATATTGTTATCCACGTCGGCACCAATGATGTTAGGATGAAACAGTCAGAGGTCACCAAGCGTAACATAGCTTCAGCCTGTTGTCTCTGGCCCCCTCCCAGTTAGGGGGAGTGATGAGCTCTACAGCAGAGTCTCACAACTCAATCGCTGGTTGAAAACTGTTTTCTGCCCCTCCCAAAAGATAGAATTTGTAGATAATTGGCCCTCTTTCTGGGACTCACCCACAAACAGGACCAAGCCTGGCCTGTTGAGGAGTGATGGACTCCATCCTAGCTGGAGGGGTGCTCTCATCTTATCTACCAACATAGACAGGGCTCTAACTCCTCTAGTTCCACAAGGAAATAGGGTGCAGGCCAGGCAGCAGGCTGTTGGCCAGCCTGCCTGCTTAGTGGAGTTTGCCACTAGCACAGCCAGTGTAGTCAGCTAAGCTATCCCCATTCAGACATGTCTGTGGCTCGACCTAGGTTGGGCAAAACTAAACATGGCGGTGTTCACCTTAGCAATCTCACTAGAATAAAGACCTCCATTCCTGCCATTATTGAAAGAGATCGAGATACCTCACATCTCAAAATAGGGCTACTTAATGTTAGATCCCTCACTTCAAATGCAGTTATAGTCAATGAACTAATCACTGATCATAATCTTGATGTGATTGGCCTGACTGAAACATGGCTTAAGCCTGATGAATTTACTGTATTAAATGAGGCCTCACCTCCTGGTTACACTACTGACCTTATCCCCCTATGTTTTCGTCTTTTGAGCTTCTAGTCATGAAATCTATGCAGCCTACTCAATCACTTCTCAATCACTTTTTATAGCTACTGTTTACAGGCCTCCTGGGCCATATACAGCGTTCCTCACTGAGTTCCCTGAATTCCTATCGGACCTTGTAGTCATAGCAGATAATATTCACTTTTTTGGTGATTTTAATATTCACATGGAAAAGTCCACAGACCCACTCCAAAAGGCTTTCGGAGCCATCATCGACTCAGTGGGTTTTGTCCAACTTGTCGCTGGACCTACTCACTGTCACAGTCATACTCTGGACCTAGTTTTGTCCCATGGAATAAATGTTGTGGATCTTAATGTTTTTCCTCATAATTCTAGACTATCGGACCACCATTGTATTACGTTTGCAATCGCAACAAATAATCTGCTCAGACCCCAACCAAGGAGCATCAAAAGTCGTGCTTTAAATTCTCAGACAACCCAAAGATTCCTTGATGCCCTTCCAGACTCCCTCTGCCTACCCAATGACATCAGAGGACAAAAATCAGTTAACCACCTAACTGAGGAACTCAATTTAACCTTGTGCCATACCCTAGATGCAGTTGCACCCCTTAAAACTAAAAACATTTGTCATAAGAAATTAGCTCCCTGGTATACAGAAAATACCCAAGCTCTGAAGCAAGGTTCCAGAAAATTGGGACGGAACTGGAAGTTTTCCGAGTAGCTTGGAAAGACAGTACCGTGCAGTATCGAAGAGCCCTCACTGCTGCTCAATCATCCTATTTTTCCAACTTAATTGAGGAAAATAAGAACAATCAGAAATGTATTTTTGATACATAAGCCTCTCTTGAAAAAGCCAAACCTTGACCCAGAAAATATAAAAAACTATCGGCCTATATCGAATCTTCCATTCCTCTCAAAAAATTTTGAAAAATCTGTTGCGCAGCAACTCACTGCCTTCCTGAAGACAAACAATGTATACGAAATGCTTCAGTCTGGTTTTAGACCCTATCATATCACTGAGACTGCACTTGTGAAGGTGGTAAATTACCTCTTAATGGTGTCAGACCGAGGCTCTGCATCTGTCCTCGTGCTCCTAGACCTTAGTGCTGCTTTTGATACCTTCGATCACCACATTCTTTTGGAGAGATTGGAAACCCAAATTGGTCTACATGGATGAGTTCTGGCCTGGTTTAGATCTCATCTGTCAGAAAGATATCAGTTTGTCTCTGTGAATGGTTTGTCCTCTGACAAATCAACTGTAAATTTTGGTGTTCCTCAAGGTTCCGTTTTAGGACCACTATTGTTTTCACTATATATTTTACCTCTTGGGGATGTCATCCGAAAACATAATGTAAACTTTCACTGCTATGCGGATGACACACAGCTGTACATCTTAATGAAACATAGTGGAGCCCCAAAATTGCCCTCGCTGGAAGCCTGTGTTTCAGACATGAGGAAGTGGATGGCTGCAAACTTTCTACTTTTAAACTCGGACAAAACAGAGATGCTTGTTTTAGGTCCCAAGAACCAAAGAGATCTTCTGTTGAATCTGACAATTAATCTTGATGGTTGTACAGTCGTCTCAAATAAAATTGTGAAGGACCTCGGCGTTACTCTGGACCCTGATCTCTCTTTTGAAGAACATATCATCTACGTAACATTGCAAAAATCAGAAACTTTCTGTCCAAAATGATGCAGAAAAATGAATCCATGCTCTTGTTACTTATAGGTTAGACTACTGCAATGCTCTACTTTCCGGCTACCCGGATAAAGCACCAAATAAACTTCAGTTAGTGTTAACTACGGCTGCTAGAATCCTGACTAGAACCAAAAAATGTGATCATATTATTCCAGTTCTAGCCTCCCTACACTGGCTTCCTGTTAAGGCAAGGGCTGATTTCAAGGTTTTACTGCTAACCTACAAAGCATTACATGGGCTTGCTCCTACCTATCTTTCCAATTTGGTCCTGCCGTACATACCTACACGTACGCTACGGTCACAAGATGCAGGCCTCCTAATTGTCCCTAGAATTTCTAAGCAAAGAGCTGGAGGCAGGGCTTTCTCCTATGGAGCTCCATTTTTATGGAATGGTCTGCCTACCCATGTGAGAGACGCAGACTCGGTCTCAACCTTTTAGTCTTTCCTGAAGACTCATCTCTTCAGTAGGTCATATGATTGAGTGTAGTCTGGCCCAGGAGTGTGAAGGTGAACGGAAAGGCCTTGCCGTCTCTGCCTGGCCGGTTCCCCTCTTTCCACTGGGATTCTCTGCCTCTAACTCTATTACAGGGGCTGAGTCACTGGCTTACTGGTGCTCTTTCATGCCGTCCCTAGGAGGGGTGCGTCACTTGAGTGGGTTGATTCACTGACGTGATCTTCCTGTCTGGGTTGGCACCCCCCCTTGGGTTGTGCCGTGGAGGAGATCTTTGTGGGCTATACTCGGCCTTGTCTCAGGATGGTAAGTTGGTGGTTGAATATATCCCTCTAGTGGTGTGGGGGCTGTGCTTTGGCAAAGTGGGTGGGGTTATATCCTGCCTGTTTGGCCCTGTCCGGGGGTATCATCTGATGGGGTCATAGTGTCTCCTGACCCCTCCTGTCTCAGCCTCCAGTATTTATGCTGCAGTAGTTTGTGTGTCAGGGGGCTAGGGTCAGTCTGTTATATCTGGAGTACTTCTCCTGTCTTATCCGGTGTCCTGTGTGAATTTAAGTATGCTCTCTCTAATTCTCTCTTTATTTCTCTCTTTCTTTCTCTCTCTTGGAGGACCTGAGCCCTAGGACCATGCCTCAGGACTACCTGGCATGATGACTCCTTGCTGTCCCCAGTCCACCTGGCCGTGCTGCTGCTCCAGTTTCAACTGTTCTGCATGCGGCTATGGATCCCTGACCTGTTCACCGGACGTGCTACCTGTGCCAGACCTGCTGTTTTCAACTCTCTAGAGACGGCAGGAGCAGTAGAGATACTCTTAATGATCGGCTATGAAAAGCCAACTGACATTTACTCCAAGGTGCTGACTTGTTGCACCCTCGACAACTACTGTGATTATTATTATTTGACCATGCTGGTCATTTATGAACATTTGAACATCTTCGCCATGTTCTGTTATAATCTCCACCCGGCACAGCCAGAAGAGGACTGGCCACCCCTCATAGCCTGGTTCCCCTCTAGGTTTCTTCCTAAGTTTTGCCTTTCTAGGGAGTTTTTCCTAGCCACCGTGCTTCTACACCTGCATTGCTTGCTGTTTGGGGTTTAGGATGGGTTTCTGTACAGCACTTTGAGATATCAGCTGATGTAAGAAGGGCTATATAAATAACTTTGATTTGATTTGAGATGCATATCTGTATTCCCAATCATGTGAAATCCATAGATTAGGGATTAATGAATTTATTTCAATAGACTGATTTCCTTACATGAGTCAATCAAATCTTTGAAACAGTTGCATGTTGCATTTACATTTTTGTTCAGTGTAGTATGTGTCCATCACCCATTTCGTATGATATGTTACAAATTAAAATTCGTATTACAGTGCATTCAGAAAGTATTCAAACCCCTTCCCTTTTTCCATACTTTGTTACGTTACAACCTTATTCTAAAATGGATTAAATGAATTGTTTTCCCTCATCAGTCGACACAAAATAGCTCATAATGACAAAGCGAAAAGATGGTTTTATACATTTTTGCACATTTCAAAAAAATGTAAAACAGAAATAACTTATTTACATAAGTATTGAGACCCTTTGCTATGAGACTCGAAATTAAGCTCAGGTCCATCCTGTTTCCATTGATCATCCTTGATTGGAGTCCACCTGTGGTAAATTCAATTGATTGGACATGGTTTGGAAGGGCACATACCTGTCTATATAAGGTGTTACAGTTGACAGTGCATGTCAGAGCAAAAATCAAGCCATGAGGTTGAAGGAATTGTCCGTAGAGCTCTGAGACAAGATTGTGATGAGGCACAAATCTGGGGAAGGGTATCAAAAAAATGTCTGTGGCGTTGAAGGTCCCCAAGAACACAGTGGCCTCCATCATTCTTAAATGGAAGGAGTTTGGAACCACCAAGACTTCCTAGAGATGGCTACCCGGCCAAACTGAGCAAAGTGTACTGTGCACCTGCAATTTGATGCATGGAAAGAGACATCTGTTAGAAAACACCTACATGAATTATAATGACATTCTGCGATTGTCATTAGGCCTACGGTACACTTAAAGACTGAATTGAATCCACAGTGTTCTCGTCGAACCACAACTCAATTTGAAGCGTTTAGCACCAGATTTCCAGTAAATTTGTACATTTAGTCATAGGTTGCAACTCCGTCACTCGGTCGCGTCATGCCATTGTTATGAATGTTCTCAAGCTGCCGTTCTCAAGTCTGTTGGCTGCGCCATAGTGGTGCCCTAATGTGGTGATAAGCCCAGTCACCCAGGCACATTTTTATAGTGCCTGGAAATACTATGACATTGCTAAAGTAGTCAACTATTTAAAACACCAGATCATGACCTCCTTACTCTCACCCCTGATTGTAGGAGAGCAATATAAAGCATCTAATTATTTTCTTTACGTTCATCCTGTTTACTATCCCAACCACATCATCCTGAGTTTCTGTAAAATAGTGGCCTGCTGTTAACCAAATGAGGAATCATTGAATGGAGCCAGTGAAGAAGACCAAAGAGCTGTATGATGGAAAGCCTCCTCTCTCTGTTTCCATGGCGGTGTCGAATCGCAGATTGAAATGTTAAACCCTGTGTGATATAAGCTGGTTGCTCTGTACCATGTACGTTATGTATGCCTTCATCTCTCTCTCTCTCTCTCTCTCTCTCTCTCTCTCTCATAAGGGAAATCAAGTCTGACATTTCTAAGTGGAAATGACAAACTTTAGAAGACTTTTAAAACCTTTTTACATTTCTCCTGCGACAGGGTGATCAAATTAAGATCCTACATCTGTATCTCTGCCTCTCTCTCCTTTTCCTCCTCTCTCTCATATTTTTCTCCATCTCTCTCCCTCTGTCTCTCTCTCTCACTCTCCATCTCTCTCCGTCCCCATCTCTCTATCTATCATAGCGCTCCCATTGTGGGTGTGCTGTCCGTTCCTGAAGCCTTTCCAGACAATAACCAAAATATGCCCTCTACCAGGCAGACCCTTTGAAATATGCATTGTGCTTACAAAATCCAAATTTGTGCTTACAAAATCCAAAATTTCCAGTCTCCAGTAAACTGGGGTTTGAGTGAAAATCCACTCTGATTTGCTCTGTGTGTTGTGTTTGTGTCTCTGTGTGTTATGTTTGTGTCTGTGTGTGTTGGTTTTAGACGCCAATTCCAAGGCTGCTTGGTTAACATTGTGATGTAGAAGGATCAGTCACTTCTGTGTGTTTGTCGCACTTCTGTGGTGAATGTGTCATTTTGGCGGGATCAGTTAGAGCCTCCTCTTGTTCGGTGGGATGCCTTGGGTTTTCCCTAGGTAAAGCTACTGTTTACAGCTATGCTTTTTTTGGGGGCATAGTAGTTATCCATACTTTGGAATGTGAAGTATGAAGGATTGGCCATGACACACATCTGTACCATAAAACCACTGGAAGCAAGTTTGCTAGTCTTGCAAAGTAAACATACAGAAATCAAGGATCGCAAACCAATACTCAAGGAACTATAGGGGGAGTAGGTAGCCTAGTAGCTAAGCTCGTTGAGCCAGTCACCGAATGGTCACTGACCCAACGTGTGCCCTTGAACAAGTTACTTAACCCTAATTGCTTCTGTAAGTCGTTCTGTATAAGGGCATCTGATAAATTACTAAAATGTCAATGTAAATAGTGTAGGGGATAGAGTCAGGTTTAGGGGTGGTGGAATGATCAGGAAGGTTTGGCCATCTGAAGGGTGTTCAATCAAAATCTCTGTCTCTAATGACGGGTTGTGAAATTGACTTGCAAGCTCTTGACCCTGCCAGAGCCAGACCACTTTGATGTAAGTGCTTCCTGGTATCACTGTATGTAGTAGATATTCATTTGATGTCACGATAACACTCTACATGAAGTTGCGTCTATTACTATGTAACTACACAGTAGTAACTGTATTAACAACATAGTAGTTATTTAGGTGTTACTGTGTAATTACATGTAATAAGGTTGTAGCGGTATCAGTTATTACACAATTGGAACAAGGAATACAAATCCACTTGATGTTATTATACATTTTCTCTTGTTCCACTTTGTAAGTCATCTTTTCTAAATACATGTTGAAAAGTCACCTGTGAATTACCATGTTAGTAACTCAAACCAAAATCTGACTTTCTTACATGTAACTAGGTGCCACTACCATTGAATCCACATGTAATACCAGAGTTGATAATTAGGTCAGGACCTGGTGACAACAACTGTAACAAGGCACACCCTGTCGTTAACTACTGGTCATTTTCAATAAGTTTATTTCTATGTTATGACCTGGCTCAAAGGCTATACAGAACCAAGTGTAATGTTAGAGCAATGTAGTTATTTTAGGATGTACTTGTAATGACCATGTGCCTAGTGACGAGCAAGGAACTTAATGTCAAGTAACTTATAACTTTTATAATGACTATGTGGTTACAATGTAACAACCTTTGCAGACAATTGGCTAACCAAGAGGAATGAGGAGACAGGAAAACAGTACTAGGTATAACCCTTTTAGTTACATTGTACTTCCAATGTAACAACCAACTCTGTAATTACAATGTTGCTACAAGGGATACACATGTTTTTACAATGTACTTCCCCAGAAGCAAGCGACTGTAATGTAAAGTGAAGTGACATTTCTTATTACACTAGGTGAAAATGGTCATTATCAGGGGATATCTTGATCTATATATATTTTTTCAGATATCTGACATTTTATTAGATATAAAAACCATACATGCTCCAGTTATGCATGTGCTTAATTTCATATAAGGGGCTAAGATACTCTCCGTAATGGAACAGTTTCTACATGCAACCAATCCGGACCTCCAAAATCTCCCTGTCTCCATGGACATATCTGGGGTGAGATACGTGTGCACCCGCTTACATATTTGTCGAATATTCTATCTCCGGAAAGAGCATGTGTCAACATGCTGACATATGTAAGCCTTTATATTCAGAAGTGTATCATATCTGTAGTCATTACCTGATCAATTATGTATCCGTATTTTTAAACAAATTACCAGCTCAATAGATATCTTTACATGATATGTGAATCATAGATATGTTAATGTTTCACCATCGTATGTCCAATTTAAATTGGGCTAAATCCGACTCGTGAAATATTCAGCGGACAAGATATTTCAACTGTTCTGGTGGCGAAAATCATTGTGCTTCTTTACATGAAGGGACATATCAGAGCATACATTTTCCACCTATTGAGTAGTAGGCAATACAAGGCACGGAAAGGCAAACATCGTCATATTTAATCCAAGTTGCATCTCTGCTATTTTTGTTTAAAAATGCTGCAAGGCAAATCCTGAGCTCCAATTACAACACAAGTTTTCTGGAAAGATGCAAACGTAGGCTAATCTTCGCGAAAATGTTATTTAGTTTATTGAACAGAAAATAAAAGTTGCACACCCCCAAAGTAAAAAATGACAGTTGGAACTCTGCAACAGAAAACATGTGATTCATGTTGCTAAGCTACCAGTTACAGTGCTTTCAGCTTGCGTCTTTACTTGTGTTTTATCTAGAGCTGTCACTGGTGTAGAGAGGAGTAGGCAGGAGGCAGGTCGCAGGTTTAGAACTACGGAATTTATTTAAGCACCATAGATCAAAGTGGGAAGAAACCCAAACGCTGTTGTGTTCAAAATATATCTTCATAAACAAAAAGGCACAGGGCGAACCCAAAGTGAAAAATATAAAGTACTCAGGAAATAGTAGCAGAGATTCCTCACAGAAAAACAAGTAACATTTACAATGACCGACAAAGACCAATGGCAGAGGGAGTATACACTACAATTCAAAAGTTTGGTGTTGCTTAGAAATGTCCTTGTTGTTGAAAGAAAAGCACCCAAAAAAATCCACTAAAATAACATAACATTTATCAGAAATACAGTGTAGACATTGTTAATGTTGTAAATGGCTATTGTAGCTGGAAACGGCAGATTTTTTAATGTAATATCTACATAGGCGTACAGAGGCCCATTATCAGGAACCATCACTGCTATGTTCCAATGGTACGTTGTGTTAGCTGATACAAGTATATCATTTTAAAAGGCTAAATGTGAATGGGATGGCACCGACAGAGATGGTCGCTTCGCGTTGTTAGGAAACTATGCAGTATTTTGTTATTTTATGTATTATTTCTTACACTGTTACCCCAGGAAATCTTAAGTCTTATTACATACAGCAGGGAAGACCAGGATTATGACCAGGAATACGACTTTCCCGAAGCGGATGCTCTGTTTGGACCACCACCCAGGACAATAGATCGGATCCCAGTAGGCGACCCAAAACTATTCGCCAATGTCCAGTCTCTTGACAACAAGGTAGACGAAATTCGAGCAAGGGTTGCCTTCCAGAGAGACATCAGAGATTGTGATTAACGAGTTGTGGTGTGATCATAACAACATACAGGAACTCAAGTCCTTTTGTTCACCTGACCTAGAATTCCTTACAATGAAATACCGACCGCATTATCTACCAAGAGAATTCTCTTCGATTATAATCACAGCTGTGTATATCCCCCCACCCCCAAGCAGACCATGCTCACATTGTATATAGACTTGTTTTTTTTTACTGTATTATTGACTGTATGTTTGTTTTACTCCATGTGTAACTCTGTGTCGTTGTATGTGTCGAACTGCTTTGCTTTATCTTGGCCAGGTCGCAATTGTAAATGAGAACTTGTTCTCAACTTGCTTACCTGGTTAAATAAAGGTGAAATAAAAAAATAAATAAAAAAGACACCGCGACAGCAACTGGAAACCATATATCCTGAGGCTGCATTTATTGTAGCTGCGGATTTTAACAAGGCTAATCTGAAAACAAAACTCCCTTAATTTTATCAACATATCGAATGCGCGACCCGGGCTGGCAAATTCTGGATTGTTGCTACTCTAACTTCCGCAACGCATACAAAGCCCTCACCCGCCCGGCATATCTGACTACGACTATATTTTGTTGCTCCCAGTCTATAGACAGGAACTAAAACAGGAAATGCCCGTGCTCAGGTCTGTTCAACGTTGGTCCGACCAATCTAATTCCAGGCTTCCAGATTGCTTCATTCACGTGGACTGGGAAATGTTCCGGATAGCCTCAGACAAAAACATATTTTCACGTCCGGATGAAAAGCGTGCCCAAAGTCAACTGCCTGTTACTCAAGCCCAGAAGCTAGGATATGCATATGCATGGTAGTATTGGAAAGAAAACACTCTATCGTTTCTAAAACTGTTAAAATAATGTCTGTCAATATAACAGAACTGATTTGGCAGGCGAAACCCGAGCACAATCCATCCAGGGATTTTCTTTTTAGGTCATTGTGTTTTGCAATGCGTTTCTGTGGATAACCTGATTTATTAGGGCCCAGATTGCAGTTCCTATGGCTTCCACTAGATGTCAACAGTCTATAGAAATTGTTCAATGTTTTTCTTTTGAGAAATTAATAAGAAGTAGTCCCATTCTTTCCATGTGTCACTCAGATAGACTCAAGTCTTTTGGTGTACGTGAACAGGAGCGCGCTCCTTGTTAATTCTCTCTGGTTTTGGAAACAGTTTATCTCATCTTAAATTTGAGTGATTATTTACATTTTAGGGTACCTGAGGTTGGATTAGAAACATTGTTTGAAATGTTTGGACCAAGTTTACAGGTAACTTATTAGATACTTTGTAGTCATGTTGAGCGAGTTGGAACCGGTGTATTTCTGAATCAAACGCGCCAAATAAATTGACATTTTGGGGATATAAAGAAGGAATTTATCGAACAAAATTACATTCATTGTGTCACTGAGACATTTGGGATTGCAAAAAGATGAACTTCAAATGTAAGGCATTTATTATATTGCTATTTCTGACTTTCGTGTTGCACCTGCCTGGTTGCAATATGGTTTTCATGTTTTTGTACGCGGGGCGCTGTCCTCATATAATCGCATGGTGTGCTTTTGCTGTAAAGCCTTGAAATCTGAAACAGCGGCTGGATTAACAAGAAGTTAAGCTTTATTATGATGTATTAGATTTGTATTTATATGAATGTTAAATATATATTTCTGTAGTTTGAATTTGGCGCCCTGCAATTTCACTGGATGTTGTCAAATCTATCCCGGTAACGGGATTCGAGCGGGATTCGAGCTTAAGAGATCCATAAGAGGTTAATCACATTAACCTATGTTAGCTCAATCGTCCCACGGACGGGACACCGATCCTGAAGAAGTTTTAAATAGTACCCACAAAACACCAGTCTCAACGTCAACAGTGAAGAGGCGACTCTGGGATGCTGGCCTTCTCGGCACAGTTGCAAAGAAAAAGCCATATCTCAGACTGGACAATAAAACAAAAAGATTAAGATGGGCAAAATAACAGACACTGGACAGAGGAAGGTTGGAAAATAAGTGTTATGAACTTACAAATCTAAGTTTGAGGTTCACAAAGAAGAACATTCGTGAGACGCAGAAAGATGCAAAGATGCTGGAGAAGTGCCTGATGCCATCTGTCAAGCATGGTTGAGGCAATGTGATGGTATGGGGGTGCTTTGGTGGTGGTAAGGTGGGAGATTTGTACATGGTAAAAAGGATCTTGAAGAAGGAAGGCTATCACTCCATTTTGAAACACCATGCCATACCCTGTGGACGGTGCTTAATTGGAGCCAATTTCCTCATACAACAGGGCAATAACCCAAAGCACAGCTCCAAACTATGCAATAACTATTTATGGAAGAAGCAGTCAGCTGGTATTCTGTCTACAATAGAGTAGCCAGCACAATCACCGGATCTCAACCCTATTGAGATGTTGTGGAAGCAGCTTGACCGTATGGTACGTAAGAAGTACCCATCAAGCCAATACAATTTGTGGGAGGTACATCAGGAAGCACGGGGTGAAATCTCTTCAGATTACCTCAACAAAATGACATCAAGAATGCCAAAGGTCTGCAAGTGTAACGGCTTTCTAATGGTGAAGGAGAGTCAGACCAAACTGCAGCGTGTCTATTGTGATTCATCTTTAATAAACCAACGTAACACACAACAAAACACTAACACTACAAAACGAAAACAGCCTATACAAGTGTCTACTAACCTCTAACCAGGACATCAAGACACACAGGACAATCACCCACAATACAACCAAAGAATATGGCTGCCTAAATATGGTTCCCAATCAGAGACAACGGTAAACACCTGCCTCTGATTGAGAACCACTTCAGACAGCCATAGACTCTCCTAGAACACCCCACTAAGCTACAATCCCACTATACACACATTCCAAAATCCCAAGACAAAACACACCACAATACAAAAACTCTATGCCACACCCTGGCCTGACCCAATACATGAAGAAAACACAAAATACTTAGACCAGGGCGTGACAGCAAGGATGTGATTGCTGCAAATGGAGGATTCTTTGACGAAAGCAAAGTTTAAAGGACACAATTATAATTTCAATTAAAAATCATTATTTATAACCTTGTCAACGCCTTGACTATATTTCCTATTCATTTTGCAAATAATTTAATGTGCAGTTTAATCGGAAGTTTGCATACACTTAGGTTGGAGTAATTTATACTTGTTTTTCAACCACTCCACAATTTTTTTGTTAACAAACTATAGTTTTAGCTAGTCGGTCAGGACATCTACTTTGTGCACTACACAAGTAATTTTTCCAACAATTGTTTACAGACAGATTATTTCACTTATAATTCACTGTAGCACAATTCCAGTGGGACAGAGGTTTACATACACTAAGTTGACTGTGCCTTTAAACAGCTTGGAAAATTCCATTAAATTATGTCATGGCTTTAGAAGCTTCTCATGGGCTAATTGACATCATTTGAGTCAATCGGAGGAGCACCTGTGGATATATTTCAAGGCCTACCTTCAAACTCAGTGCCTCTTTGCTGGGATATAATGGGAAAATCAAAAGATATCAGCCAAAAATTGTAGACCTCCACAAGTCTGATTTATCCTTGGGAGCAATTTCCAAATGCCCGAAGGTACCACGTTCATATGTACAAACAATTGTATGCAAGTATAAACACCATGGGACCACGCATCAGTCATACCGCTTAGGAAGGAGATGTGTTCTGTCTCCTAGAGATGAATGTTCTTTGAGAAACGTGCAAATCAATTCCAGAACAACAAAAAGGACCTTATGAAGATGCTGGAGGAAACAGGTACAAAAGTATCTATATCCACAGGAAAACAAGTCCTATATTGATATAACCTGAAAGGCCGCTCAGCAAGAAAGAAGACACTGTTCCAAAACCGCCAAAATAAAGCCGGACTACAGTTTGCAACTGCACATGGGGACAAAGATCGTACTTTTTGGAGAAATATCCTCTTGTCTGATGAAACAAAAATAGAACTGTTTGGCCGTAATGACCATCGTTATGTTTGGAGGTAAAAGGAGGATGTTTGAAAGCCTAAGAACACCATCCCAACCGTGAAGCACGGGGGTGGCAGCATCATCTATCTCAAAATAGATGACATCATGAGGAAGTAAAACAGTACTAAAAGAGACTGAAGACAAGAAGTCAATAGAGTAATAAAGATGGATGGAAATAGTGGTATTTCTGTAATCGGGGATTAATGCAGGGAGAAGGTAGGAATTAGTCTATATATTGAGTCTAAAATTGGATACTTGTTATTTGGCCAATGGCCCAGTTTTATTGCAAGGAATTCTAATTGGTCAACCACAGGCTAGGGATGGGTTAGAAAACTACATGATGACCCTTTGTCCTGTGGAGAGAACACAGGAGAGAGAACTGAGAGAGGATCACTGAGGACAGGGGAGAATGACCATCTACTTCCAAGCAAAATTTGTCCTATTTGAATAAACCTATTTTCCTCCCCCTGATTTGCTTTGGGGTCTGTGTTATTAAAGAACAACATCAACTGCTAACACTTGGTGCCATGACCCGGATGTATTGGTCTGAACAAGAAAAACTGAACTGTGTTGATCTAGAAGATCCAGTCTCCTGATTGATGGCATAATTGCTCCGTGAGTCGAGACCAATATCATTTTAAAATAACCAAATCAGGTGAAAAATTGTGCGTGCAATGAGTGATATGTATCTGTGATGTATAAGGGTTCAAGTCATTTGTTTTATTACAGACTACCTTTGTTTGCTTGGTTAGGGGTTTGAGTCCTCTGCTACAGGTTTATTCTCTATGAAAAGGTTTGAGGCCTTTGTCCTCTATTATAGGCGTTTAAGTCTTCTATTAAAAGGTTAGATTCCTTTATTTCTTGAAACCTTATTGTATAGAAGTGAATTGCAATTTTTACATGTATGGTTAATGTAAGTCTTCAATAAGCTTTTTGAAGTGAACATAAGTTTTATGGGTAGCCAGGCCCTATAGAAACTATTTGTGTTCTAGATGAGGGCTGAGTCCTTAAAAGGGGCTATATTTTGAGGTTAAATAAATATATAAACATGGAGATATATATTATATAACTTTTGAAGTTAATATAATGCCATTGATAAGTGAGAAAACCACTCTGGAAAAGGGCAGAACAGCTCCTCCGGATGTGAGCATGAAAGAGATTTTAAATTCACTGTCTACGTAGTGATATGAAGAACCATTTCAAAGTAGAGAAGTGTAGGCATGTTACGGCATTCATCAGGAAGAAGAAGAGGAATCGTCAGACCACAATGCAGCGGGGTACGTGTTCATCTTTAATATGCTGAACTCTACAAAACAACAAAAGAATAGCCGAAACAGTTCTGTAAGGTGCAACCAACACTAAACAGAAAATAACCACCCACAACTAACAGTGGGAAAACAGGCTACCTAACTATGGTTCTCAATCAGAGACAACGAAAGACAGCTGTCCCTGATTGAGAACCATACCTGGCCAAAACATAGAAATACAAACATAGAATGCCCACCCACATCACACCCTGATCAAACAAAAAAATAGAAACATACAAAGGAATTTACGGTCAGGGCGTGACAAGGCAAGAGATAATAAATATATATTCCATCATTGTTGACAAAGATGGAATATGGAATCTGTCTGATATACAAAAAGATTGGGGAAAAATACAGAGGATGTCTAATTCCTTGACAAAAACAAGAAAGTCTTTAACTGCTCAAGCTGAAGTAAGAAAACAGGATAAGAAATTATTTCTGGAAAATCATGACAGGACATTGAAAGAGATAAAGAAAGTTTGAAAGCTCTTGGTGAACAGATCAAACCTTGAAAGAAGAGATTCAACAATTACAAAGGGTAGTAAAAAAAGACTTGGCTCCAGCATGTGGACCATTTGTTTTCTCAATCTACCCTCAGGCTGAGTTTCGCAGGGATGATCGGGTTTCAAGCATCTGGTTAGCATTGCCTGGCATTGAGTCAACAGATACTAACAGTGGTGACAAATTATGTCTTAGGCCAACCAGAACACAGACTGTAAAAGGTAATAAAGACAAACCTCTGGTGACAGTAATCACACATAAATCAGCATCTCCAAAACAGTTGGATGAACCGTCAAAAATGTTGAAACATCTGCGAAAAGTGGGTATGAAAGCATGGGACCATTTGAAGCGTTATAAGAAACTCTACAATCTATATCCTTATGATAGGTTCCAGTTATTAGCCTTTGTTTTGAACAAACATAAACATGGTGTACTTGAAGAAATGGTTTATAGAGCTGTGGGTGGTGAAGAGCAAGATGTGGCCGATGGATAGAGAGCCATACATGTTTTCATTAAGTGTCTGACCATTACAACCACCAATTGGGGAGAGATAACCAAATGTGTTCAAAAACCGAAAGAACCGTTTGTTGAATTTGAAGAAAGGTTTAGAGCAGGAGTGGGTTACCTGACATGGAAGATGAAGATACACTCAATTCCTCCAAAAATGGGGCAATCAATCACTCATCAGTTGATGCAATCCATACATGATGATTTGCAAAAAACGTTTGTTTCCTCAACGAATGACTGGAAGAGACAAAACTACAGCGACATCATCGACAGGTTGTCGAGACTGGACAGAGACATCGATCAACATAATAAACCGGCTGTTATCATAGTTGTGCAGGTTCCGAGTGAAACCAACAACATTATTTGTTCAGTAGAAGAGAAACCTGGTGAATGTCATTATTGCGGGATTTCTGGTGACTGGCAAATAGAATGTCGGCGAAGAAAATGTGTTTTTATGAGAAGTTGCCGGGAGAAGCAGGGTCCGTCTAAGGGAAATGGAAATGGGACGCCAACCCCAATGATACAATGCTGATGCATACATTTTGGAAGTTCTCCACGGCTCAGCAGCAGTGTTTGCTGGATGCTCTGGAGGAAAACTAATAGACCCCTTCTTACATCCCATCTCAGCTGGTGTACATATGACATCGGATGGAATATGTGAAGATGATGGTTAATAACTTTGCAGTCGATTTTTTAGTAGATACAAAACATGTAGTATGTCCTCAGTACACGTATGTCCAAAGTACACATATGTCCTCAGTATGCAAAACATATATCTTCTCAGTACATGGGGAAGAAGATGAGAGCAACCGGAGTGGGGGGAAGACAGATGTGAAACAAACCAAACCATTATCAATTTATATTGGTCCAATGAAGATTGATGCGGGGGTGAGAATAGGCTCATTTGAACAACCTATTTTAAGCCTTGATGTTATTATGCAACTTGACTGATCATTTCCGAAGGGAAGGTGACGTGACAACTGACAATTAGACAACCTCAGGGCTCTACAGTTCAGAACCATCCTACTTGGACTATGAAGAATAATTAGTGTGGAACTCTGGATATGGAACCAGTGTGCTTGACAGGTGTTGCCCCACCGTGCACAAAACAATATCCCATTAGCAAAGAAAGCTATGGCTGCTACTAAAGTAGTGAAGGCTCCTAACATCATCATACAACGTGGCACACCATGAAATCCAGCTACTCTGATGCTTCCTCCAGATACCGCATTTCTTGAACACGACTGTTGTGAGTTGGTTTTGGATCAGTCATCTGTTGGAAAACCCAGAGTTTATCTTATACACAAACAGTTCAAGCAATGCAAGTTTGTCCATTTTGATGACAAAGCGGAGCCTGCAGAATAAAGAACTGATTGATTAGCAATTGGGGGCCAATTTCAGGTGAAGAAGCATAGTGAGATGATCAGAACCTGATAAGCATCTATGTTGTACACCACAGTCATCATATTAGGGATATGTAGGTGAAATGTCCAACGTTTCCCTGAAAATTTAGACATGCTTTCTTAGGGAAATCTATGTGAAATATCAATTTCTCTTGAAACCAGGACATGTTGTCGTGGAAATTTCCTGTATTACTAAATAAGGAGAGTTACAAACCACACACCAGTCAGAGTTATACATAAACTTCATATTTTAATTAAATGAGCTTCACCATAGCCCTGTGACTCTCAGATCAATTCAGTGTCTATAAATGAATTCTGAGAGAGTCAACATAATGGCAACTTAGATCTTTTATAGCAAAGACACACCCCTCTCAACTCACAATGACGAACCACAGGTCTTAGGAACTTCACAAAGTGCCTTTTACTTGAAAGAGGAGTATCCCATAGCCAGGTAGCATTAGCTATAAATTATTGTTCAGTTTGGTCTCCTAAACCAAGATTCTTATCTCATTCTTGGTACAACATTGTAACAAAACATTACCTTATCCAATGGCATATATCAATTGTCAATTCTAGATACTCCCATCTCAAATACCCTCCTCCTGGATAAACTCACAGAGGGGAGTGACTGGCACACATACATTGTGGAGTCCTTCACATGGTTTAACAGATACCCTCACATATGAAGACAATCCTGACCTCTCCCCTCTCTGGGCCCCAAGTGACTTTTTCCCTGGAGAAGAGAGAGGAAAATGCAACTGCCAACAGTATTATCCAAAAGAAGACATTCTAATGACAAATATCTCACATAAGCATTATTTTGTAAATAAAACATCTTATTTATCAATGTTACCTAACTAATTCTGATTCTGCTACGACAATGTTCATTTTTACCTTTTTTTTCCCTTCCTTACAGGTTATGAGAATCTACAGTCTGAAGCTGAAGCAATATTTCTTGACCCAAGGACTGTACCTGAAATGATACCGGTGAAGATCACCGGTGAAGTGTTTGTTAGAAAAGTGCAAACAGTGGAACGGAAGAAGAAAACCTCACTACCGGCAGAATGTCAGATCATCATTTCTAATAGTTATCTATGTGGGACTGATACCAGTGAGGAGGAGGTGGTCACTTTTAAAGGACTTGGTGAATGATTACCTTGCCATTCAGACGATTGAATATTATTGTCTTGTAGACAATACTTTTTTTGTGAGTTTCCTCCTAATACAGGATGTGGTAGGAATCGTAAGGGACATCATCATTACACCTGTTAAAAATGATTTTCTATAACTTTGTTTGAAATGTATTTCTTATGGTAACAGCAAGTACAATATGCGCTTTGTGTTTAAGGTGTTTAATGTAAATTATTTTATGCTTACCGCTAATGTTTTTTATACTGTCTATTTTTTCATGTTTTCTAAAAATATATTTGAAGTATATCTCTTTTTAAAATGGTCTAGGGGAAGTATAAGAATATTTTTGAAGTTAAATAACCAACGCAGAGACAGAGGACGAGAGGTCAATAGAGTAATAACGATCAATGGAAATAGTGTTTTTCTGTACTAGGGGATTAATGCAGAGAGATGGGAGGAATTAGTCTATATATTGAGTCTGAAATTGGATACTTGTTATTTGGCCATTGGCCCAGTTTTATCTCAAGGCATTCTAATTGGTCAACCACAGGCTAGGGCTGGGTTATAAAACTACATGCTGTCTGTTTGTCCTGTGGAGAGAACACAGGAGAGAGAACTGAGAGTGTCACGGTCTTCCTCCTCTTCATCTGAAGAGGAGAGGCGAGAAGGATCAGAGGACCAATATGCGGCGTGGTATTTGTTCATAGTGAATTTTAATAAAGAGATCACTGAACACTGCAACACTATACAAAAGAGTAACAAAAACAATAAACCAATGACGACCGTGACGCTACAAATGAGACCTGTGCTGACACAAGCCACTAACATAGACAAATCACCCACAAACAAACAGTGCAACCCAGGCTACCTAAGTATGATTCTCAATCAGAGACAACTAATGACACCTGCCTCTGATTGAGAACCATACTAGGCCGAAACATAGAAATCCCAAATCATAGAAAATCAAACATAGACTGCCCACCCAACTCACACCCTTACCATACTAAATAAATACAAAACAAAGGAAATAAAGGTCAGAACGTGACAGAGAGAGCATCCCTGAGGACAGGGGAGAATGACCATCTACTTCCAAGCATGATTTGTCCTATTTGAATAAACCCATTTTCCTCCCCCTGATTTGCTTTGGGGTCTGTGTTATTAAAGAACAAGAATAACATCAACTGCTAACAGGAGCATACATTCTACAATTGTAAAATATCAAATCATTGTTCAAGTTAAAACCCATGTATATTATCCAACTACATAAAGGTCCATTATCTGCTACCTGGACTTGAACCTTTTTTTGTTCACTCTTTAGATGACTAAAATTGTATGTTGGCACATTAAAATTAATTAAATGAGATCACACCGACCTCTCACCTCTCACATGTTCCTCTGCAGCCAAAATGGAAGCCACATACTATTTCTGTCTCTTAATGTTTTGTTAAAGATTGTTACATTGTAAGAACAACTTAAAAGGTCATACCTAATGTTCTCCTGTCTACTAATTTCTCCTGGTCAACCTATTGTCTGCAAATGTTGTTACATTGTCACAATATAGTAATTATAAAGTTGAACCTACTGGGTTTACATTGAGTCGCTTGCTCGTCGGTAGGCACATGGTCATTACAAGTACATCCTAAGTAACTACATTGTTCTTGCATTACTCCTCATTCGGTATAGCCTTCGAGTCAGGTCATAATATAGAAATAAACTTATTGAAAATGACCAGTAGTTAACGACAGGGTGTGCCTTGTTACAGTTGTTGTCACCAGGTCCTGGCCTAATTATCAACTCTGGTATTACATGTGGATTCAATGGTAGTGGCACCTAGTTACATGTAAGAAAGTCAGATTTTGGTTAGAGTTACTAACATGGTAATTCACAGGTTAATTTCAAACGTGTAATTACAAAAACATTCCTAACATAGTATAACAATAAAATGTGTAATAATGTCAATGATTACATTTGCAGAATAACCTTCAGCAAGTGGATGTGTACTTACTGATAGAGCTGCAACCTTATTAGCATGTACTTACATAGTAATGCCTATGTAACTACTGTGTTACTACAGTTATTACTGTGTAGTTACATGGTAATGGGGGCAACGTAATGTAAAGCGTTAATTTAGTCATAAAAATCTCTTATGCCTCTACTTTACCTTCCTTTCAGGTCTGCTAAATGGAAATTATGAGAAAACAATAGTCATGGAATAGGCATAGGAAAAGAGCATTCTACTACTCTGGATAAGTGATAAATCCTCACATTTCTGACATACTAAAAGGTCTGATCATTTAAAAAAAAATAGACACCTCCCCCAATAACAGTTTGGAGCGAATGCTCAAGGTCCTTGCATATGTTTGTAATGAGGGATTTTGAAGGCGGTAACGCCAATGACAATGACATTAAAAATAGGGACACGTAATATTTGTAAAAAATTAAAATAAAATTTGAAGGTGTCATAAATATTTGGACAAATTCACTTATGCGTATTAAAGTAGTAAAACTTTAGTATTTCGTCCCATATTCCTAGCACGCAATGACTATATCAGGCTTAGGACTATACACACTTGTTGGATGCATTTGCATTTTGTTTTGGTTGTGTCTGCTAAGCTGGTGTGGTTACACGTGGTCTATGGTTGTGAGGCCGGTTGGACGTACTGCCAAATTCTCAAAAATTACATTGGAGTCAGCTTATGGTAGAGAAACAAACATTTAATTATCTGGCATCTGCTCTGGAGGACATTCCTGCAGTCAGTATGCCAATTGCATGCTCCCTCAAAACTTGAGACATCTGTGGCATTGTGTTGTGTGACAGAACTGCACATTTTAAAGTGGCCTTTTATTGTCCCCAGCACAAGGTGCACCTGTGTAATGATCATGCTGTTTAATCTAGCTTCTTGATATGCCACACCTGTCAGGTAGGTGGATTATTTTGGCAAAGGAGAAATGCTCACTAATAGGGATTTAAAGAAATTTGTGCACAAAATTTGAGAGAAATAAGCTTTTTGTGCATATAGAAAATGTCTGGGATTTTTTATTTCAGCTCATGAAACTTGGGACCAACACTTTACATGTTGCGTTTATATCTTTGTTCAGTGTATATTGTGTCATTTTGGAGTCACTTTTATTGTAAATAAGAATCTGTTTCGTAACACTTCTACCTCAATAACGGATAATCATGAATGAATCGAGAATAATTATATGTGAGAAAGTTGCAGAGGCATAAAGATCCCCAAGAAATTATAACCTCTCACCATTACCAATAACAGGGGAGGTTATCATTTAAAAGGATTTGATATTGATGCTGATATTAATGCCTCTGACTTTCTCACTCATCATTTAATCATGATCCGTTCTTGATTATCCGTTATTAATGTAGAAGTGTTTAGAAACATATTCTATTCTTAATTACAATAAAAGTGACTACAAAATGACACAATTTATTATTTACAATTCATTTCTACTGGGCAGAATATAATCTGAAACACAACCAAAACAAACTGCAAATGCATTCAACAAGTTTGTGGAGTCACAAGCTTGACTTAGTCATTGCGTGCTAGGAATATGGGACCAAATACTAACCTTTTCGACTACCTTTATACACCTATAAGGGAATTTGTCCAAATACTTATGACACCTTCAAATTTGGGGACTGGATATGTAAAGTGCCCCTCAAATAAAAGTTGACATTCTATACTGTCGCCTCATATGAAACATTTGATCTGAAATCCAAAATACTGGAGTGTTGAGACAAATGTAAAATACGTAGGGGAGTGTACCTGTGACAAATTTAAATACACATGGCCCATGCAGAAAACTGAATTCCTATGTTTTTATATCTGTTTCAGATTTACCTAGGGGATGATGGCAGAAAGAATAGAATATTCCAGCAGTTGGAGACGGGATCCTTTGTGTTGGTATGCTGGTGTTGAATACAGATCAGGGGATAGCAGGCTTGAAGAAACAGCTATATTCCAACATAAAATGTTGCAGATTTGTCTTTGCTCCCATTCTGAAGCCTGAGATGCTACACTGTTAGAGTGCAAGAGGCACAGCAATCTCTGGGCTCATTGGCTGTGGGGCTGTGGGGGTTGTGATAATAGTCAAGACGCATTAGCGCCACTCAGCTAGCTGACCCAGACCAGTCCCTGGGCACAGAGCAGCTGCTCCAGGCTCACTCAGAGGGATCCATACTGGGCTGTATGGGCTCGCTGCCTGGACTTTCTGGATCAACATCCATGGTACACCCAGAGCAGAGCTGCCATGATGACAGTCAGGTACCCAGGACCCAGGCTTCATACTGTTGAGGAGGCTTTTGTGGGACATTATCTTCCTCTCTTCTCTGCCCTCTATGAAAAGCTTTGTTTCCCTCTCTATGTAGGTGCCTGTCTGTGGTCTTTCTCTTTATCTCAATATCTCTATAAAGAACGATAAGGTATTGGATAGCAGCCGTCTTACGGTTCCTGACCAATTCTGTCGGCGAGCAAATTTGCCCTCTGTTCTATTGGCAAATGTGCAGTCATTGGAGAACAAACTGGATGAGCTTAGTTTGAGACTATCCTATCAATAGGACCTGAAAAGCTGTAATATCCTATGTTTCTCAGAGTCGTGGCTGATTGTGAACATGGATGTACATCTTGCTAGTTTTTCTATGCATCGTCAAGACCAGACAGCAGACTCTGGTAAGACGAAGGGAGTTGAGGTCTCTTTGTTAACAGCATCTGGTGCGCAATCTCTAATGTTAAAGGAGTCTCAAGTCTTGCTCGTCTATTTACCACCACTAACCGATGCTGGCACTAAGACGACACTCAATATAGGGCTGTATAGGGCCATAAGTAAACAAGAAAATGCACATCCAGAGGCAATGTTTATCACGGTCGGCGATTTTCATGTAAGGAAACTGAAATCCGTTTCACCTCATATTTACCAGCATGTCACCTGTGCAACTAGAGGCAACAAACTCTAGATCACTTTTACTCCACACACAGAAATGCATAAAGCCCTCCCTCAATCAGACCATAACTCTATCCTGCTGCTTTCTGCGTACAAGCAAAAACTCAAATAGGGAGGAGCAGTGACATGCCAAATACGGTTGTGGTCCGATGAATAGGCTGCTAAGCTACAGGACTGTTTCCCTAGCACAGACTGGAATATGTTCTGGGATTCATCCGATAACATTGAGGAGTTGACCACATCAGTCACCAGCTTCATTAATAAGTGCATCAACGACGTCATCCCCACAGTGACTGTATGTACATACCCCAAGCAGAAGCTATGGATTACGGGCAACATCCGCACTGAGCTAAAGGCTAGAGCTGCCGCTTTCAAGGAGTGGGACACTAAGAAACCCTGATACGACCTCCGACGAGCCATCAAACAGGCAAAGCGTCAATACAGGACACTCGATGGATATCGCAGGGATGGCAAACTATCATGGATTACAAAGGGAAACCCAGCCGTGAGCTGCCCAGCGACTTGAGCCAGATGAGCTAAATGCCTTCTATGCTCGCTTTGAGGCAAGCAACACTAAACCATGCATGAAAGCACCAGCTGTTCTGGACAACTGTATGATCTTGCTCTCCGTAGCCGATGTGAGTAAGACCTTTAAACAGGTCAACATTCGCAAGGCCATGGGGCCAGATGAAGTTCCAAGACACGTACTCACAGCATTTCCCGACGAGCTGGCAAGTATCTTCACTGATATTTTCAACCCTTCCCTGACCCGGTCAGTAATCCCAACTTGTTTCAAGCAGACCAACATAATCCCCGTGCCCAAGAATGTCAATGGAACCTGCCTAAATGACTATCGCCCTGTAGAACGGACTCTATAGCCATGAAATGCTTTGAAAGGATGCTCATGGTTCACATCAACACCATCATCCCAGACACCCTGGAACCACTCCAATTCGCATACAGCCCCAACAGATCAACAGATGACGCAATATTTATTGTACTCCTCACTGCCAGCAACCACCTGGACAAAATTAATACCTACAGTGTGTAAGAATGCCGTTCATTGACTACTGCTCAGCATTCAACACCATAGTCCCCTCCAAGCACATTACCAACCTCAGGACCCTGGGACTGAACACCTCCCACTGCAACTGGATCCTGGACTTACTGACGGACCACCCCCAGTGGACCACCCCCCGCCACAGGGGGTGTGCTTAGTCCCCTTCTGTACTTCCTGTTCACCATGACTGCATGGCCGTGCACAACTCCAACACCATCATGAAGTTTGCTGATGACATGACAGTGGTAGGACCTATCACTGACGACAATGAAGCATCCAATAAGGGGAAGGTCAGAGATCTGGCAGTGTGTTGCCAGGACAATAACCTCTCCATCAACGTATGCAACACAAAGAAGCTGATCAGGGACTACAGGACATGGAGGGGCGAGCACGCCCCCGTTCCACGGGGAATGGGGAGCGGGTCAAGTTCCTCTGTGTCCACATACCTAAGGAATTGTCCACACATGGTCCACACCCACACAGTTGTGAAGAGGGCACATCAGGAGGTTGAAAAGATTTTGATGATGCAATTAAAGAATTCCTAGGGCCAGGCACGCTCAGTGTCCTCTGTTCCTGAAAGAATCGGCCTAGCAAATGTAAAATTGAGGCGCTGCCTCATTTCCCAGCAGTGACAGCAAATCTCTCGCTCACACCTGAGAGCTGAGAGTGGACTGGGACCCAACAGTGTGTGTCTGGCATGGTAACAGCCTGATTTAGACTACTGTGGTGTATGTCAGACTACTGTGGTATAAATCAGGCGGTTACCATGGCAGACACATGCCGCTGGGTCTCTACCTGGGATCAAATACAGAAGTTAATAGAAGAAGTGGATGCAGTGATTTATCTGTTTCATCTAAAGTACTGTACAATGTATTTTTTTAGGTACTAGTCATGGGACAAGGCCTCCCTCTGATCTGTTGACAGATTCAGATTTATATCCATAGCAGAGCAGCCCTCTGAGCAGTCTGGAGGCTTTTGGAACAGGATATATTTTTAAACATAACGATAAAGGGGCTATGGGTGAGGGGAGCAATAGCACAGTGGCTGTGTCTGAATACCCGTACTTGCATTCTTAATAGTAGTAATTTTGGGTGTGCAAAAATATAACGTTTTATAGTATGGGAAATGTTTAAAATTGAGTAGGCTTATACTTTAAATGCCAGGATGTCAAGGAAGAGAATCGTCTTTTCATACCCACAAATGTTTGACAACAGCTGATAATGAGCTGGAAGGGCTTACATGGGTTCCATATATATATACTGTACGTTACAGGAGAAGGTCAATTTGGGAATTGTATACGTTCCCCGTAAACAAATTTGAAACAGGCAAGGAGCCAACATATATTACAAGTTAAATCAGTTGACAGACAGTGAGCTGGTATGGGTCGTATCAGGACAACTTATCTGGGAAACAAATAACACAAATGATTAAAGATAGACTGAAAAGCATTTAATCAAATAAGGGGACTCGTTGTACCAAAGTGGAACAATGCAATTGCGCATTAGATGACCAATTCCAGTATGATTCTAATAAGTTGATATTTTTTGCTTACTGCATACATTTTACAATATGTTCTAAATAGTATGCAATATGATTATTAGGCCTACACATTATGCCGTTTTCGTAAGTAGCAAGACGGAATTTGGACAAAGCCATTGTTGTTTCCTGTGTGTGTTCTGTTGGCAATTGAAAGGAGAAAACTGTCAACTACACACAGAGGGATCCTCCTGAACTTTGCCAGGGCAATTTAACTCTATTTAATCTGTTAACAGTGTGTTAATGCGGTACATGATCGACATCTCCAGGGAATAGCCATGTTTTTCCACAAGTAACATTTGATTAAATGCTTTTCAGTCTATCTTGAATCATTTGTGTTATACGGTTAAAGTGTTGGTAAAGACTATCAAGCTTTCAGTGTGAACTGGAATGTACAGGTGTCAATAAGAACACGTTGTTCTGCTCCGTCAAAGTGTTTCTACACTCAATGTGCTGTGGAGTGCTGGGTAACAACTTTGTAGTGGTAGATGTGGGCAGAACAACACACGTGTCCTTTATAAAAGCTGTTGGGTTCCTTGTAGGGGTATCATGTTAGAGTTGTGTTGCGTCAATCAGCTGGAAGTAGATTGTTATTTTCTCAATCTCCTTGGACAGATGCACGTAACATAAAAGGGAATTGTAGCATCTGTCAACTGACTGTGGAATGCGAGGTCTAAAGAGGAACTTTGTTCTGGTGTGCAGATTTTTTTGTCACTGATTAATTTAATAAATCACTATTTCCCAGATGTTCGCATCTTTAGAATTTCGGAAGGGGTGCAGATATTTCGCTATCCTGGGTGTCATCTCTCTTCATCTATTACGTTCCACTCCTGTCATTTGGCAAATGAATGGCGTGGCAAGGAGTGGAATGTTAGCTAAAAAAGACTAGAACCCAGACTAACATTTCGCCCATAGACTTGCCCGAAACACGCAAAGAGATAAGGTTGGAGATACCGCCCTACTTCCACTCCTCATTATAGTATCTTTTCTAACCCAAATTTTATTAAGCATCTGACGCAATTACACAACATTTTAGTTCCGGGTTTGCCATATTATGTTGCTCACAAATCCCATGGGATACTTCCTAGTAAATAATTGATCACCTTGATACGTTGAAGTGCAACCTAACATGCTGACTACACAGCTCGCGTCACAAAATAAATGTACACATACATGTTATTCAACCATTGCACCCACACTGCTCGCGTCAATGAGCGTCTGTGTAGCCAGGCGCTAAAATAGAACTCGGTTCTATTTGTGATGCTTAATGCGCTGCAAGTCCCACCTCTACCATATTCTCATTGGTTTTTAGGAGCATATACCCACGTGGGTGATTGAAAGATAAACTTAGGTCCACACTCCAGTCCAGTCGGTAGTGGTAATGCACCTTAAAGTTGGTTGCCAATCACCATATAAAGTCCAAAGAAGAAGAAGAAGCAGCCTGAAGGAGGAGAGACTAAAGTAGTTGTATACAGTATGTATTCACATGTCATGCATGTAGAGTGATATTTAACGGAGGTAATCAAGGTTTTCAGCAACACCTGTGTGGATAAAGCCATTATAGAAAACCTTGTGCTGTATACAGTGCATTCGGAATGGATTCAGACACTTTCACTTTTCCCAAATGTTGTTACGTTACAGTCTTAATCTAAAATTGATTGCATCTTTTTTTCCCTCATCAAATCGACACACAGTACCCCATAATGACAAAGCGAAAACAGGTTTTTAGACATTTTTGCTAATTTATTACAAATAAAAAACAGAAATACCTTATTTACGTAAGTATTCAGACCCTTTGCTATGAGACTCGAAATTGAGCTCAGGTGGATCCTATTACCATTGATCATCCTTGAGATGTGTCTACAACTTAATTGGAGTCCACCTGTGGTAAAATCAATTGATTGGACATGATTTGGAAAGGCACACAACTGTCTGTATAAGGTCCCACAGTTGACTGTGCATGTCAGAACAGAAACCAAGCCATGAGGTCAAAGGAATTGTCCGTAGAGCACCGAGACAGGATTATGTGGAGCAACAGATCTGGGGAAGGGTACCAAAACATTTCTGCAGTGTTGAAGGTCTCCAAGAACACACTGGCCTCCAACATTCTTAAATGGAAGAAGTATGGAACCAACAAGACACTTCCTGGAGCTGGCCGCCCAGCCAAACTGAGCATTTGGGAGCGAAGCGCCTTGGTCAGGGAGGAGACCAAGAACTCTGACAGAGTTCCAGAGTTCCTGTGTGCAGATGGGAGAACCTTCCAGAAAGACAACCATATCGACAATGCTCCACCAATCAGGCTTTATGGTAGGGTTGCTAGACAGAAGCCACTCCTCAGTAAAAAGCACATGACAGCCTGCTTGGAGTTTGCTAAAGGGTACCTGAAGGATTCTCAGACCATGAGAAACAAGATTTTCCGGTCTAATGAAGCCAAGATTGAACTCTTTGGCCCGAATGCCAAGGGTCACATCTGGAGGAAACGTGGCACCGCTCATCACCTGGCCAATACCATCTATACAGTGAAACATGGTGCTGGCAGCATCATGCTGTGGGGATGTTTTTCAGTGGCAGGGAGACGAGTCGGGATCGAGGGAAATTAGAATGGGGCAAAATACAGAGAGATCCTTGATGAAAACCTGCTCCAGAGTGTTCGGAACCTGGGGCGAAGGTTCCCCTTCCAACAGGACAACGACCCTAAGCACACAGCCAAGAGAACGCAAGAGTGGTTTCTGGACAAGTCTCCGAATGTGCTTGAATGGCCCAGCCAGAGCCTGGATTGGAATCCCATCAAACCACTCTGGAGAGATCTGAAAATAGGTGTGTAGCGACGCTCCCCATCCAACCTAACAGAGCGTGAGGGGTGTCTGCAGAGAAAAATGGGAGAAACTCTCCAAACACAGGTGTACCAAGCCTGTAGCGTCGTATCCAAGAAGACTTGAGGCAGTAATCGCTGCAAAAGGCGCTTCAACAAGGTACTGAGTAAAGGGTCTGAATACTAATGTAAATGTGATATTTCAGTTTTTATTTTTAAAACATTTGCACACAAAAAAGAAAACCTGTATTGGCTTTGTCATTACAGGTTATTGTGTGTAGATTGATGAGGATTTTTATTATATATATTTTTATTTTAGAAGAAGTTTGTAACGTAACAAAACGTGGAAAAAGTGAAGGGTTCTGAATACTTTCTGAATGCATTGTATGTGCTAGATATGTCACACATTTTGCATAACAGAGTCCTTGTTTAAGTTATTTTGTGTACTAAAGTAAGACAACAGAAAGTACACCTGCCAGGTTTCATTGTTGAATGACCTGGTCATGGTACACATGATCAAATTGGTCCAGAATTGAAAGCATCATTATTTAGGAGTGCAATTGTCTGGATTTCTTCACGAGTGTATATCAGAGAATCAGAGGACAACCCGCCTTCACCGCTTCCTAACAATTCACAGGCCGTTTCCGCTGTCTCGCCTGAACCTGCAGTTCAATCAAAAGATCTGAAACCCAAGCAGAACTCATCAATTCACGGTAAGGCATGAAACTAATTCATGAGACTCCCCCTGCCAAGGGAGGAAACAATTCATGCTAATGGACTCCTAAGACCATCTAAATACTACAAAATATTCATAACGCTCCTTTCTGTAACTATTTGCATAATATAATTTCAGTTTTTAATAAAGGGAAAGGGAAGAGAGTATTATTTAGCATTAGTGCAAAATTAAAACATTTGAATGATGTTTGTGGTCAAATCCTTGGGTAGAATGGTATAGCTGGTGCTGCACAATAGCAGAATATTTGCCTGTATGGGTGCATAGATAGATGGATCGATGTCTCTCAGATATGGCATAAACTTAAGGAACTGTAACACATTGAGTTATTTCTGATGGAGAGTGAGCATCTGCCGTTGATAGAGAACCTATGTGGAAAATAGTGTGGGGGGAGGGGGGTGGGGCTGAATTTTATCACAGATTGGCAAACTGGCCGTGGGCTCAGGGCAAAACTTCTACATTTTCCTGTCAGAATATTAATCTGTGCACTCCACTCTGATCGCTGTCTTCACAGGATGGAAAGTTATTGTTGACTCCCACTTTTTTCATTCTGGAGGTTTATTTAAGCAGTTTGGTTCTGTTTCCACACACTGAATATTAAGTGCTATAAGCTCTGGCAAAACAGAGAAATCAAACAAAGACACCCCTTGTGAGTTTTCCTAGAATAAACAAATGCCAATTATCAAATCAAATCAATGTTTATTGGACGCATACACAGACTGGACGGAGAACCCAGCGGGTTGGATGGATGTTAGTGCTGAGCGATTAACCTACATTTCTTTGTTTTAAACAATGAATTGACCCAAGTCAGATAAATAATTTGAATTACATTTCTTTCCTTTTTTTACTGGGAGCTCAATGCGCACAATGCACAGTTTCTCTGGAGCTAAATCAGATTCAGCCTGAACAGTGTGATGTAGTAGGGAGTTGTAGTTTCCAACAGGCCAATATTCTACATAGTTTAGCGCATAATATGTGGAAATTGACTGCAATGACTGTCCTGTCAGTGTTTCTTTTACGCCTGCTTCAGAAAAATGCATGATTGTGAGGGGAAACTAGAGAGCAGCTGTTGCGTCGCTAGGTATCTCTACCTGAAAATACATGATGTAAGTGATTGATAGTAAACCTATGCCTTATTTACTTAGAATAACTACAAAATACTGATTTTGTCAGACAGCATAGGCAGCAGCTCTATAGAGACGATATGACTTGGAATAACTAATAAATTCATCAAATAAAACAAATGTAATATACACAACAACTGAAATATTTTATGTAAATAATGTGAATAAATGGTTATCCAGAGCGGCATACAGTTAGTGCAATCATCTTAAGATAGCTAGGAGGAACATATCACAGGCATAGTAAGTACACTTTTCCTCAATAAACTAGCTATCAGCAGAGTCAGAGCTAGAAAAGGGGGAGGAGTCAAGTGCAAGTGTTGATTCAGGGTCGAGGTGAGGATGGGGATTATTTAAGATACTCTTTGAAGAGGTAGGGTTTCAGGTTTCTGCTGTCCTAGCTTCAGAGGCAAGCTGGTTCCACCATTGGACTGGGCTGAGCAGAAGCTACCCTCCCGCTGGGGTGGGAGGGCCAAGAGAACACATGTGGCAGAATGGAGTGCTTGGATTGGGACGTAGGGTTTGAGCATAGCCTGCAAGTAGGGAGGGGCAGTTCCTCTTGTTGCTCCAGAGGCAAGCACCATGGTCTTGTTGTGGATGCGAGCTTCAACTGGAAGCCAGTGGAGTGTGTGGAGGAGCTGGGTGACATGGAAGAACTTGGGATGGTTGAAAACCTGGCGTGCTGCAGCGTTCTGGATAAGTTTCAGGGGTTTGATGGCACAAGCGGGGAGCCCAGCCAACAGCGAGTTGCAGTAGTACAGATGACAAGTGCCTGGATTAGGACCTGTACCACTTCCTGTGTGAGGTAGGGTCGTACTCTACGGATGTTGTAGAGCATGAACCTGCAGGAGCAAGTCACTGCTTTGATGTTTGCAGAGAATGACACAGTGTTCCCAGGGTCATGCCAAGGTTCTTTGCACTCTGGGAGGGTGACATTGTGGAGTTGTCAGCTGTGATGGAGAGGTCTTTGAGTGGGCAGGCCTTCCCCAGGAGGAAGAGCGGCTCCGTCTTGTCGAGGTTTAGCATGAGATGGTGGGCCAACATCCAAGCTGAGATATCTTTCAGGCATGCAGAGATGCGTGTCGCCACCTGGGTGTCACAAGGGGGAAGGAGAAAAGTAGTTAAGTGTCATCCACATAGAAATTATAGGAGAGACCAGTAGTGAGAGTACGTGGTGCAGACACAGATCCTTTCCAGTTCACCTTCTAGATGTGGTCTGCCAGGTAGGATGCAATCCAAAAGAGTGCAGAGCCTGAGACGCCCAGCCCTGATAGGGTAGAGAGGAGGATCTGATTGTTCAAGGTGTCGGAGGTAGCAGAGAGATCTAGGATGAAAACAGAGGAGTGAAAGTCAGCTTTGGCAGTATGGAGAACCTCCGTGACACACAGAAGAGCAGTCTCGGTTGAGTGACCCATCTTGAAGCCTGACTGGTTAGGGTCAGGAAGATTGTTCTGAGAGAGTTAACGAGAGCATTGATCAGAGAAAGCATGCTCAAGAGTTTTGGAAAGAAAATAAAGTTTTTGATGTCAGAAGAGTTGAGTGTTGGTTTCTTGAGGGGAGCGACTTGTGCAATTCTGAAGTCAGAGGGGACGCAGCCAGTCAGGGTGAGTTGAGGAGGGAAGTTAGGAATGGGAAAAGGTCTCCAGAGATGGTCTGGAGAAAGGAGGAGGGGATGGGGTTGAGCAGGCAGGTTGTCAGGCAGCCAGACCTCACTAGTTGCAGGATTTCTTCTGGAGAGAGAAGGGTGAAAGAGGTCAAGGCGTAGGGTAGTTCTGTGTCAGTGGGACAAGTGGACTCAATAGGCTGAGTGAGTGAGGAGTGGACGCCTTCAACCTTTTCAAAGTGGTTGACAAAGTCCTCCACAGAGAGGGAGGATGGAGGGGGTAGAGGATTAAGGTGGGAGGAGAAGGTGGAAAAGTTTCCAAGGGTTAGAGGCAGAAGCTTGAAATTTAGATTGATAGAAAGTGGCTTTAGAACCAGATACAGAGAAAGAGAATGTAGAGAGGAGGGAGTGAAAGGATTATAAGTCCTTATTTTTTCTCAGCTGCCCACAGCTCTGTTCTGTAAGCTCACAATGAGTCCCTCAGCCACAGAGCATGAGGGGAGGGGCGAGACAGCCAGGAGGAAAGAGGACAGTGCGAGCCATTGTATGCAGAAAGGGAGGAGAGTAGGGTCGAAGAGGCAGACTCAGGAGACAGGAGGGAGAAGGATTTAATAGTAGGGAGAGATGATAGGATCGAAGAGGAGATAGTGAGGGAGAGTGAAGATTGAGATGGCATATGACCATCTGGGGAGGGGCTGAGTGGCTAGGCATGGAGGAAAGCGAGACTGAAAAGAAAACAAAGTAGTGATCAGAGACATGGAGAGATGGTTGCAGTGAGATTAGTAGGCAAACAGCCTCATTAAGGAACTCTCCAAGGGCAGCTGTTGGGGGATAGATGACAACAATGTGAAGCTTGAGTGGTCAAGTGACAGTGACAGCATGGAATTCACATGAGGAGATGGACAGGTGAGAGAAATGAGTAGCCCTGTGCCATCACCGTGACAACCAGGTGCTTTTGGACTATGAGAGAAAACATGAAAAGAGAGCAGCTGGATTAGCAGTGTACTCTGGGGTGAGCCATGTCTCCGTCAGGACCAAAAAGTAAAAGGGACTGAAGCATAGGCTGAGATGAACTTGACGTTCTTGACCGCAGATCGGCAGTTCCAAACATTGCCAGAGACCAAGAATTCCACATGGTTTGTGCACGCAGGGTACACTAAATTAGAAGGGTTGCAGCCAAGGGGTGGGGAGTGTCTGTAAAGCCTACAGGAAGAGGAAAAAACAGGGATAGAAAACACACACATAGTTGCAAAAGCTATTAAAGAGCAAAATGAGAACATCAGAAAATAGGTAACTAGGTAAGACACTCAAGTGAGAGAGTGGAGTGGAGCCTTCCTCTCTTTCCTTCCTCAAAGAACATCGCAGAACAACTCGGCAGAACCGTGTTTGTTTCAGTGACGACACCGTCCCTGACACAACCGCCACTGACACGACTGCCCCTTCCAGCTGCCGCTGAAAAACCAGGGGAGACTGAAGTACTAACACTAATTGCCTAGTAGAGAAGAAACCAATCCCCCGCCAATACAGCCACTAATTACCAATACAAGTCAAACATTTCCCTGCCACTTAATCCTGGTTGACGTGTCAACAATCATCTGCAAATTGTGAGCAGTCAGCAGTTCACACATCAAGTAGGCTACTGGGAAGACAGGCAGCAATTGAAATTGATGGCTCTAGCTAGCAAAAAGACAGTACTAGACAATGACAGATAGAGACCAAAAAATATACTTATCACTCCCATCATGGAATTCTATTAATTGTTTTATTCTGTGTTGTTGCAGCATTCAACCCAAATAATCAAATTGATTATTTTTAATAATCGAAACGATCTCAAAATGCACTAATCACTCAGCTCTAATGGATACAGACAAAATCGAGGAAGAGAGCCACGTTTACGTAAAGCAGATTATGTTGCAGTCCTTTATTTTTCTCTGAAAGGAGATCCTCGCTGTAACGGCTGTCGTAGGTGGAAGAAGGAGAGGACCAAGGTGCAGCGTGGTACGTGTTCATGATCTTTTAATACACTGAACACTAGAACAAAAATAACAAAATGGAACAAACGAAACAGTCCTATCTGGTACAGAGACAGAGACAGAGACAGAAAACTACCCACAACTCAAGGGCGAAACCAGGCTGCCTAAGTATGGTTCTCAATCAGAGACAACGATTGACAGCTGCCTCTGATTGGGAACCATACCAGGCCAAACACATAGAAATACAAAACATAGAACAAAACATAGAATGCCCACCCCAACTCACGCCCTGACCAACCTAAAATAGAGACATAAAAAAAGGAACTAAGGTCAGGACGTGACAGTATCCCCCCCAAAGTTGCGGACTGTGGCCGCAAAACCTAAACCCATAGGGGAGGGTCTGGGTGGGCATCTGTCCGTGGTGGCGGCTCTGGCACGGGACGTGGACCCCACTCCACCTTAGTCTGGGCCCACTTAGTTGGTGCCTTTGAAGCCGCGACCCTCGCCGCCGACCCCGGACTGGGGACCCTTTCAGCGGGCCCCGAATAGACGGGAGACTCTGGCAGCGCCGGAGTGAAGGGCGACTCTGGCAGCGCCGGAGTGAAGGGCGACTCTGGCAGCGCCGGAGTGAAGGGCGACTCTGGCAGCGACGGAGTGAAGGGCGACTCTGGCAGCGACGGAGTGAAGGGCGACTCTGGCAGCGACGGAGTGACGGGTGGCTCTGGCAGCTCCTGACTGACGGGCGGCTCTGGAAGGCCTGGACAGGAGGGAGACTGGAAGGCCTGGACAGGAGGGAGACTGGAAGGCCTGGACAGGAGGGAGACTCTGGAAGCGCTGGACAGGAGGGAGACTCTGGAAGCGCTGGACAGGAGGGAGACTCTGGAAGCGCTGGACAGGAGGGAGACTCTGGAAGCGCTGGACAGAAGGGAGACTCTGGAAGCGACGGAGTGACGGGTGGCTCTGGCAGCTCCTGACTGACGGGCGGCTCTGGAAGGCCTGGACAGGAGGGAGACTGGAAGGCCTGGACAGGAGGGAGACTGGAAGGCCTGGACAGGAGGGAGACTCTGGAAGCGCTGGACAGGAGGGAGACTCTGGAAGCGCTGGACAGGAGGGAGACTCTGGAAGCGACGGAGTGACGGGTGGCTCTGGCAGCTCCTGACTGACGGGCGGCTCTGGAAGGCCTGGACAGGAGGGAGACTGGAAGGCCTGGACAGGAGGGAGACTGGAAGGCCTGGACAGGAGGGAGACTCTGGAAGCGCTGGACAGGAGGGAGACTCTGGAAGCGCTGGACAGGAGGGAGACTCTGGAAGCGCTGGACAGGAGGGAGACTCTGGAAGCGCTGGACAGGAGGGAGACTCTGGAAGCGCTGGACAGGAGGGAGACTCTGGAAGCGCTGGACAGGAGGGAGACTCTGGAAGCGCTGGACAGGAGGGAGACTCTGGAAGCGCTGGACAGGAGGGAGACTCTGGAAGCGCTGGACAGGAGGGAGACTGGAAGGGCTGGACAGGAGGGAGACTGGAAGGGCTGGACAGGAGGGAGACTCTGGAAGCGCTGGACAGGAGGGAGCACCTGGAGGGAGGCGACGGAGAGACAGCCTGGTGCGTGGGGCTGCCACAGGAGGCCTGGTGCATGGAGGAGGCAGCTGATGGACCGGACCGTGGAGGCGCACTGGAGGTCTCGAGCACCGACCCTGCACAACCTGTCCTGCCTGAATACACCCTGTAGCCCAACAAGTGCGGCGGGGTGGAACAGACCGCACTGGGCTGTGCTGGCGAACCGGGGACACCGTGCGTAAGGCTGGTGTCATATAACCCGGGCCGAGGAGACGCACTGGAGACCAGATGCGCTGAGCCGGCTTCATTCCTCCTGGCTCGATGCCCACTCTAGCCCGGCCGATATGAGGAGCTGCGATGTAGCGCACCAGGCTATGCGTGCGCACTGGGGACACCGTGCGCCTCACTGCATAACACGGTGCCTGCCCGGTCAACCTCTCTCCACGGTAAGCACGGGGAGTTGGCTCAGGTCTCCTACCTGACTTAGCCACACTCCCCGTGTGCCTTCCCCATGACATCTTTGGGGCTGCCTCTCGTGCCTGTTGTGCTAACTCCTCATATCGCCTCCAGCTCTTCCCTGGGGCGGCAATATTCCCCAGCCTGTGCCGAGGGTCCCTTACCGTCCAAAATCTCCTCCCAGGTCCAGGAGTCCAGAACCCTCTGCTCCTGGTTACCACGTTGCTTGGTCTGGTTGTGGTGGGTAGTTCTGTAACGGCTGTCGTAGGTGGAAGAAGGAGAGGACCAAGGTGCAGCGTGGTATGTGTTCATGATCTTTTAATACACTGAACACTAGAACAAAAATAACAAAACAGAACAAACGAAACAGTCCTGTTTGGTACAGAGACAGAGACAGAAAAAAACTACCCACAACTCAAGGGCGAAACCAGGCTGCCTAAGTATGGTTTTCCATCAGAGACAACGATTGACAGCTGCCTCTGATTGGGAACCATACCAGGCCAAACACATAGAAATACAAAACATAGAACAAAACATAGAATGCCCACCCCAACTCACGCCCTGACCAACCTAAAATAGAGACATAAAAAAGGAACTAAGGTCCGTGAGCTAATCTGCCTTATTGTCCAGAGATTGTATATTAGCAATCAATATACTTGAAATTCTGAACCTGACTAGGATACCGGTTCTCCTTCCTCTCCTCCAGCAGCAACAGTTTCTATTGAATCTACACACTGCCGCAGGCCCCATTCATCCATCATGGTATATACCTGTGGAGCTGTTGCACCAAGCCTCCCCTACAATTACTCACAAAGGATATACTACCGAGACGAAACGGAAACAAATAAGGGGAAATGAGGAGGACTGAGGTGTAAATTAAAGATACCAAACAGTGAAAATCATGTTTTTCATCAAATTGGATGATATTTGGATAAAACAAGTTCAAAGTAGGGTGACCCAGGTATGCAAAATGACTGTCGCTGGTACATTGGTAATGTTTGATCATAAAATTACTGGTCCTCTCCCATGTCAAAAACTTGGATTCAGGAGGCAGGCATTGCCAAGGATTTACTTCCGACTTCATTGCAACTCGCATAAAGCCGGAAATGTAATACACTAATGTTAGTGTCATATCATCTTAACTAATTAAAATGTATGTACCGCCTTAAAACCGTCATCACATGTGCTTCTACGTCTTGCGTTGGCTTTGTTTACAAACTGTATGCTAGATCAAGCAGAACGTGATGAGGAGACTTTTCTTGGTTTCCCAAACCAAGATGTGCCTTCCAGGGCAATGGTTGGGTTTTTTCCAGTGGGGGAGGGGTGATGGCCCTGAATTTGTCTGAACCGTCTCAGTGCTTCTCCAGCCGATGGGGCGCGTCCCCTTTTATGACCTATTAAATAGTCGGCATCAGCTGTGCAAAAGTGGGTTGTGATAGTGGCGCGAGAGAGGAAATTCTCAAACCTTGGAAGCTTCATACCAGTGTGTTTTGTTGTATTTAAAAGTGTGCACTGTAGCCGTGTCGCAGGTTCTACCAGTATCGGATCTACTTATGTCTATTGTTGGACTACTGGTCCACGTTGGTCTCCTTGGCCTTTCTCTGCTGGAGATCTGATGGCGGATTGGATTGTCTAACTGACCGATGGACTACCACTTTTTTGCATATGGTATTTCATTTATTTTTTGCATATTTAACCATTTCATTGTGTGGAGGGTTGTCTAACAGTTGATGTAGCTTGTGTCATTGGGCCTAATCATTATTTCACTTTCCATATCCTTTTGTCTTTCCACTATTGTCAAGATGTAATGATAGACATTTTAGAAAATGAAACATCTACTCTGTCTGCACAGCTTCCCAAGCAACCACCACAGCATGATTGCTGATACACAGCTTTCCCAAGGCAAAGAAGGGGGTATATGCTGTGAAGACAGACCGAACATATTGTAAGTCATAGTTATTCATTTAAAATCGGCATCAATAAAGCATTTCAGGCACCAAAAAAATCAAAATACAAACATTGAAAAGTTTCACAAAGTGTAAAACCAAATATTGCATATTTCAAATTGAGTACTTCAAAAACAACAGAAAACACATTGTAGAATGAGTAGATCACAACATCAACGAATTGATAGCATCATTACTGAGAACAATAAGTAAAAAGAAATTACCCATTTCACTACCCATTTAACCTCTTACCTCTACCTGGGACGCTTGCGTCCCAACTAGAGCTCTGGAAATGCAAATGCGCTACGCTAAATGCTAATAGTATTAGTTAAAACTCAAAAGTTCATTAAAATACACATGCAGGGTATCAAATTAAAGCTACACTCGTTGTGAATCCAGGCAACAAGTCAGATTTTTAAAATGCTTTTCGGCGACAGCATGAGAAGCTATTATCTGATAGCATGCACCAATACACTACAACAGAAAAGCACAGCAGGGGACGTAAACAAAATAATTAGCATTTCGGCGTTACACAAACCGCACAATAAAATAGAAAACAGTCATTACCTTTCACCATCTTCTTTGTTGGCACTCCTAGATGTCCCATAAACACTATTGGGTCTTTATTTCGATTAAATCGGGCCATATAAAGCCAAGATATCGTTATATGTAGACTGTGTGATAAACGAAAAAAAAAACAGCGATTTCACAACGTAACGTCATTTTTTAAAATTCAAAAAGTAGACGATAAACTTTCACAAAACACTTCGAAATACGTTTGTAATGCTACTTTAGGTATTAGTAAACGTTAATAAGCGATAAAAATCATCCGTAGGCGATGTACATATCATTAGCTGTCGTGTTGGAAAAAATTTCAGGAGAGAGCTCTTCCGGAATGATCTGGGCGGAGACCGGAGGTACGTCGTGCCCCTCTTTCGGTTCAACCAAGAATCAAAGAGGATTAAATTCACAAGATACTCGACAACATGGGGATGCTGTGGGAGTTGAATGCTCGGTCTTATCTAATTCGGCTCACTGTTAACAATTGCGGTAGTGGCGCAAGGATATTTATTTCCATTTTCTGTGATCAGGTTTTCCTGCGCTTTCCGATGTAACGCACATTATGTAATAGCCACAGTCGTGATTTAACCAGTTTTAAAAACGTCCGAGGGTTTCCTATACACACATTCTAACCATATGAACGTACTATATTCCTGGCATGAGTAGCAGGGCGCTGAAATGTTGCGCGATTTTTAACAAAATGTTCAAAAAAGTAGAGGGTCGACTGAAGAGGTTAACAAACATTTCCCTTCTCAAAAACATTAGACTATGTAGACAGGCTCCTGGATCTCCTCTTCAATGAGGTCACCCTTAATCCAGCACCGTATTTGGGGAAGCTGTGCGAGATGTCCATCCCAGGACCCCTGTCTGTCCAGTGTGAGAGGCCTGACAAGGAGGAGGCCGTAGCTGGATTTGTCTCCCGCTTCAATCTTGGGGGTTACTGAAGCCTGCTTAATTGAAGCTGGGTACATGAGTGCCCCTCTTCTCCCGCTCCTCACCCATCAATATCTGTAGTTGGTTGCATTTCTGAAAACCTAACTAATTAACTTTTGCATCATATGATATAACATTTTGGGAGATGAGTTTTACAAATTGTATGAATCAATTGGTCCTGCACACCTTAGGGTGTGCAGTTCGGTTGTCATCTGAGACATTCTCATCAATGATAGGATGACATAAACGGTACAGTGGAAAGTCTACACATTATAGTTATCAGATTCACATGGAATTGTTGTGCAATTTAACCTCTTACCTCTACCTGGGACGCTTGCGTCCCAACTAGAGCTCTGGAAATGCAAATGCGCTACGCTAAATGCTAATAGTATTAGTTAAAACTCAAAAGTTCATTAAAATACACATGCAGGGTATCAAATTAAAGCTACACTCGTTGTGAATCCAGGCAACAAGTCAGATTTTTAAAATGCTTTTCGGCGACAGCATGAGAAGCTATTATCTGATAGCATGCACCAATACACTACAACAGAAAAGCACAGCAGGGGACGTAAACAAAATAATTAGCATTTCGGCGTTACACAAACCGCACAATAAAATAGAAAACAGTCATTACCTTTCACCATCTTCTTTGTTGGCACTCCTAGATGTCCCATAAACACTATTGGGTCTTTATTTCGATTAAATTGGGCCATATAAAGCCAAGATATCGTTATATGTAGACTGTGTGATAAACGAAAAAACAGCGATTTCACAACGTAACGTCATTTTTTAAAATTCAAAAAGTAGACGATAAACTTTCACAAAACACTTCGAAATACGTTTGTAATGCTACTTTAGGTATTAGTAAACGTTAATAAGCGATAAAAATCATCCGTAGGCGATGTACATATCATTAGCTGTCGTCTTGGAAAAAATTTCAGGAGAGAGCTCTTCCGGAATGATCTGGGCGGAGACCGGAGGTACGTCGTGCCCCTCTTTCGGTTCAACCAAGAATCAAAGAGGATTAAATTCACAAGATACTCGACTACATGGGGATGCTGTGGGAGTTGAATGCTCGGTCTTATCTAATTCGGCTCACTGTTAACAATTGCTGGAAGTGGCGCAAGGATATTTATTTCCATTTTCTGTGATCAGGTTTTCCTGCGCTTTCCGATGTAACGCACGTTATGTAATAGCCACAGTCGTGATTTAACCAGTTTTAAAAACGTCCAAGGGTTTCCTATACACACATTCTAACCATATGAACGTACTATATTCCTGGCATGAGTAGCAGGGCGCTGAAATGTTGCGCGATTTTTAACAAAATGTTCAAAAAAGTAGAGGGTAGGAGCAACTAGTTAAATGTTTGAATATAAAATTATTGGTGAAAAGATTAAATGTAATTTTAGCTTCCAAATGAGAGATTTGGGTTTTCATAAGGTTGGGGCTCTGCTCAATCAGTGGTCCGCCCCTGTGAAGAGACATGGGTTATAAAACTATGAAAACACACCCTTCTCCCTCCACTATATAAGCCCTTGACGAAAATGTAACCTCCTGTTCCGAGGACGTGCGGACGACGGTCCATACGTTAAAAAGGACTAACATGTCAACTACAGAACTAAGCCAACCTCAGCGTGAGCTTTGGTTGTGAATGGTATGAACTTTGAACTCTTATTCACTAAAGAAGTGAGACATCCTAGCCGTTGAGTTAGCAACCACAGCTGTAAACGTGGGCTAGGAAATGACAGACAGAATATCCCTTCTACCACACAGCGACGACACTACAACGTATCCCGTTCACCATGAGAGGCACTCTTCAAAATTGACAAAGGACCATCTACTACCAACCTATTGAAGCGCAGCTCAGAGTAAATATTTATTGCATTTTCCTTTTACAAATGGGCGGTAATTTAGAATGCATAGGATATTGTATTTAAGATAGCACAGCTTCTCCCTTTGTTCCTCAGTCTTCCCGCTCTTTTACTCAAACCCAATCCACTTTCCTTTGTGTAACCAGCTGTCATATCTGCTCCGTCCGCTAGGGACGTTTTCCTTTATGACATAATTTGTAATCAAGGTATGATTCATTCTGTGTATATGTAATTCTGTGTGATTAGTTAGGTATTTAGTAAATAAATAATTAAACCCCATTTTATATTGCTGATTCAACTTCGTGAAGATAACCAAGAATTTACAACTTTCAGATGAGACTGAAATAAGGTGACGATTAATATTGACTGCTACTGATGTAAAATATTACTAGGTCTTTAAGAGTTTATTCGGAAGATAACAGCTCTATAAATATTATTTTGTGGTGCCCCGACTTTCTAGTTAATTACATTTACATGATTAGCTCAATCAGGTAATATTAATTACAGAGAAAGGATTTTATAGAATAGCATGTCATATTTCTTAATCTGGCATAGACAAAGACATGACATTATCATGAGTGATCATGTTGATTAATATTTTGGCTATGCTGGCCTATTGTAAATTATAAAATAAATGTCTGATCAATACATACAATTCTGAAGATATTGTCATTTACAATGCTAATGTAGAGCAGTGCACTTATTGTATGCAGTTTGCATGTACATTCCCTTATGTCTAAGGTCACTCAAGCTCTACTAATTATTGTGTAGAAGTATACATGTATTTCTGGTTTTGTCTGATATCCAACAGTCCATGATCAGCTCTGTTGACCATGAGAACATTTTGCTGAGAAAATGGGTTGAGGCACGCTATTTAGGCTCGGAATGACATGTGGCCCATTGTTTACCTTGTTACCCGACAAGGATGTTTCAAAGAGCTGTCAGTCTAGGAAATCTCATGAATATAAACTTCCTGATAGTTAGAGATGAGACAAAAGGTACAATATTTTAAATTCTGAGCATTTTAATATTGTACACATATTATGGGTGATGTTTTGGTTATTCAAAGGCAATCTTTACTTGGGAAATAGGATGACTGTGCGGAACCTTTAAGCCCAAAAGGTCTACACTGCCTGCTGTAATCCTGGGAAATGTTCACTCACACCGTCACAAGCAGGACGAGTTGCAAGCAAATGTGAACTGCCTGGTTGAATGTAGGAACGCGGCTATTCTTGTTTTCACAGAGATACTTGTTTGGAAAGCGGAGTGGGTGACAACGGCCTTTCCATTGATGGATTTGGCGCACCAGTCCGTTTGGATAGAGACAAGCTGAGGACTGGAAAAGAACGAGGCGGTGGGGTCTGAATTTACAGTACTGGTGCAACACAGTATTAGTGCCAGACAAAATCTGTGAAGCAGATTTATCTGCCTCTTTTATCTGCCATGTGAATTCCCCCAACTATTTTATGTTGTTGTTTACATCCACCCACACACCAATGTTGATGAAGCCACAGAGCTCTTAGCAAACATCATGTATAAACTTGATACCATATTGCCAGATTCTTCCAAGTTAGTCTTTGGGAATTTTAACGATTGTACCATGGATAAAGCACTAAAATGCTACCAAATATGTGACCTGTGCCTATCACCACAATAGGATTCTGGATTTATGCTATGGCTCAGCCCCAGGAGCCTATAGGTATAAAAACAAGATTGAGCAGAAGTTTGAGCAGGGCTACTACAGGGCAGCCTTGCAGGGTATTAAAAACATGGCCACTGTAAACACACAGTCAGAAAGGAGGCATGTGAGTGTGGAGGGGGTCAGTGAGTCCTCTATGCCCAATGAGCTGATCAAGTTCTACACTGGCTTCGAGAGGCCCGACTTCAGTCCTGACGCGGTACAGCTCAAGCAGAGTTTCACGCCATGTGCCACGATCACCCCTCAACCAATTGATGTGAGGAAACTGCTCAACCACCAAAGCCCTGGGACCAAATGGTAAGGAGGTGGACATTGTGGACCAGTATAAATGTCTTGGTACCATCTTTGATAACATTGCGCAAAATATAGACGCCATCATCAAGAAATCCCACCGGAGACAATACTTCTTCAGGAAACTGAACCCATTCAGTGTCCACAAATAAATATTGCAAACCTTTTCCAGTTCTTTCATCGAGAATATTCTATGTTTCTCCTTCGTATGCTGGTTCACATCCCTCTCTGTCAAGAACAGGAACCGCCGCCAAGCCATTGTGAACACCTGCTCTAAGATCACCGGGGTGCCTCTCAGAATCCTGTCCTCATTCTTTGAGCAGCAGGCCAGGAAAGAAGGCCTATGACATTCTGGGGGACAGCACTAATGTCCTCAACCCACAGTTCCAACTGCTCCCCCTTGGACACCACCTGCGCTGTCTCAAGTGCCCCACAAATAGGTGCAGGGCCTTGTTTATGCCCGATGTCATCCGCCTGGTTAACAGGATCATTAAGGAAAAGGTGGGGATTATTCTACAGATAGTTTAGCCCTGCCATTAATTAAGAACTATATATAGTATATATAGAACTCTGGTTACCATGGTCTTTAAGTTTCTTAAATTGCACCATGGACGTTTAACTGATGCCTTAACTCTGTCTGTGTGTGTTTGTCCTGTCAGTGTGTGTTTGACCCTGTCAGCCCTGAACTAATTGCCCTTCTGGGATTAATAAAGTTGTATTGTAATACATAAGAATGCTGTTATAATATACTAGGTTTAGTGTACAATGTACTTAGCGGTGATTGTGTTCACACGTTGTCAGGGTCCTGATGTTATTATATCATGAAGAACATCTCCTCCCCATGGAGAGACAATAACACAAAGATGTTCTGAACATCTCACTACTCAAAAGTGATGACTTGAGTGTTCACATATTTTACATTTATTTAAGAGCTGCATGAGAGTTTTATTTGAGACCTTAGTAGAATAGACAACTGTCATTTTATAATTTAATGTATGAATATGTGTCCTTTATAAGAAGTTGACAATGCCGTGTCATGTAATACTATCAGCCTTCAAATGCCACTATCCCTGTTTGACAATAGACAAATATTTTAAAGAAACTATATATTGACTTGCTCTGTATGACAATATCAGATGAGTGGTTCATTTACATGCATTTGCAATGCAAACGACAGCATGGCAGTGCATCTGAATGAATTCATGCATTCATTATTGTAGCTCTATAGATGGCAATGATGTTATCTATGAGTAGCAACTTCAAAACAAGCACACAAGTAATAGGATGTGTGAGGATTGTAAATCAGTGTATGCTAAATAATTGACTAATAACGACCATTAAGTAACAATAACATGATACTGAATATGTGTAACGGAGTGAGTGACTGGTTGCCGGAAAGTCATGCACAGGAGAGTAGAGATGGGTGATAACAGAAGAACTTTAATATACACCCTGGCCCAAAGGCACAGGCGAGGCAGCACAAAGCACAACCGTGGTAACATGAACCGAATTAAACAAAAAAAACAAACCTAGGTTTGAAACAAACCTAGCGCAAGCCAGCCTGTAGCGTAACACTCTACACAAAGAACAATTCCACACACAGACATGGGGGAAACAGAGGGTAATATACATTTAGTCTGATGAGGGAATGTGAACCAGGTGTGCCGGAAAACAAGACAAAACAAATGAAAAATGAAAGGTGGAGTGGCGATGGCTAGAAGACCGGTGATGTCGACTGCAGAACGGCGCCCGAACAAGGAGAGGGTCCGTCTTCGGCGGAAGTCGTGACAATATGACTCAATGTACAGTACAGTGTGGTCATGTGTTTATGTTCTTATATGTACTTATGTTGACAACAGAAAGTACATACTGTATCTGTCATCTTTGGTTGGTTCTGTGCACTGGCCATGGTACCAAAGAACAATTACAAACAAAAATATATTTTTTAATCTTTGGTGCGCAATGGCCTGGATTTCTTCACAAATGTACACTGAGTATACCAAACATTGGGATCACCTTCCCCTACCCTCGGAACAGCCGCAATTCGTTGGGGCATGAACACTACAAGGACTCAAAAGCGTTCCACAAGCGTTCCATGTTGACTGTAATACTTCCCACAGTTGTGTTAAGTTTGCTGGTTGTGGACCATTCTTGATGTACACGGGAAACTGTTGAGCGTGAAAAACCCAGCAGCGTTGCAGTTCTTGACACAATTCGTTGCACCTGGCACCAACTACCATACCCTATTCAAAAGTGCTTAAATCTCAACCAAAAATCTAAGTTAAAGGATAGGACTCAATCTAATCTATTCAAACTTGTATGCACTTTAAATAAAGTTTGATTTGATTTAGTTCTATTCTTTAACTTTGATTTTTGGTTGAGATAGAGATGTGAATCCAACATATTAGTTATTAACTTGAAGATTACATTTGAATGTATGCATTGTCTATTTTTAGTTGAACCATGGGTTGAATTGAAAAGGTAACTTTTGATGACTTTGCAAATGCAGTGTAGGCCTAAATAGTATCATTGATGATATACAGTATGACTTATAAAGTATTGTTACGTTTCATTTGCTCTGCTAAACCAACGCTTGGGAAAGATATCAACAGTGACAGTGAATATATTTAGTTTTTTAGAGATCTCTCAATAGTCATTCCCACAATAGCACATTGATAGTAGTCAGTGACATATCAAAGCTGGGCATGGTTAAAACCAAATGAATAGCTGTAGATACAGTAGATCAACTCTCCAGTAGGAGGTGCTGTCCAGCCTATTGTTTTTATTCTGAAAATGGATACAATGTTGAAGATCTGATTTTTTCAAAAGTACAAATTCAACATATACAAGGTTTGTCTGTGTTCAATGCATTACAATGATGATATAATCCTGTGGTTGAAATTCTATCCTCGAAACAACAGTTTACATTGACTTTTTAGAAATCCAATGAATTTTCCACGTGGATTCCACACCACTATACATTGACAAATTATGTTGAAACAATGTTGATTCAACCAGTTTGTGCCCAGTGAGTACTGTATATGGTTGACACGTATGTGGCTCACGTCCAGATCCAATCAAGTCCAATGTCTATGAAAAGCCAATATAATATTCTTCCTGTCTTGTAAGAATTGGCATTTGAATGAATAAACATCACACAGCAAACATTGTTGTTTTTATTTGATTGAATCCGAAAGTGTCTTCGTGTTGTGTTGTGTTTCCCTGGAAAGTCATGGTTGCTGGATTTAATGAGCGGGGTGCTCGGTATTGAAAAGAGTGCGTTGGGCAACACCTCTATCACATTGGCATTTACAGTGCCTTGCGAAAGTATTCGGCCCCCTTGAACTTTGCGACCTTTTGCCACATTTCAGGCTTCAAACATAAAGATATAAAACTGTATTTTTTTGTGAAGAATCAACAACAAGTGGGACACAATCATGAAGTGGAACGACATTTATTGGATATTTAAAACTTTTTTAACAAATCAAAAACTGAAAAATTGGGCGTGCAAAATTATTCCGCCCCTTTACTTTCAGTGCAGCAAACTCTCTCCAGAAGTTCAGTGAGGATCTCTGAATGATCCAATGTTGACCTAAATGACTAATGATGATAAATACTATCCACCTGTGTGTAATCAAGTCTCAGTATAAATGCACCTGCACTGTGATAGTCTCAGAGGTCCGTTAAAAGCGCAGAGAGCATCACGAAGAACAAGGAAAACACCAGGCAGGTCCGAGATACTGTTGTGAAGAAGTTTAAAGCCGGATTTGGATACAAAAAGATTTCCCAAGCTTTAAACATCCCAAGGAGCACTGTGCAAGCGATAATATTGAAATGTAAGGAGTATCAGACCACTGCAAATCTACCAAGAACTGGCCGTCCTTCTAAACTTTCAGCTCATACAAGGAGAAGACTGATCAGAGATGCAGCCAAGAGGCCCATGATCACTCTGGATGAACTGCAGAGATCTACAGCTGAGGTGGGAGACTCTGTCCATAGGACAACAATCAGTCGTATATTGCACAAATCTGGCCTTTATGGAAGAGTGGCAAGAAGAAAGCCATTTCTTAAAGATATCCATAAAAAGTGTCATTTAAAGTTTGCCACAAGCCACCTGGGAGACACACCAAACATGTGGAAGAAGGTGCTCTGGCCAGATGAAACCAAAATGGAACTTTTTGGCAACAATGCAAAACGTTATGTTTGGCATAAAAGCAACACCCTGAACACACCATCCCCACTGTCAAACATGGTGGTGGCAGCATCATGGTTTGGGCCTGCTTTTCTTCAGCAGGGACAGGGAAGTTGGTTCAAATTGATGGGAAGATGGATGGAGCCAAATACAGGACCATTCTGGAAGAAAACCTGATGGAGTCTGCAAAAGACCTGAGACTGGGACGGAGATTTGTCTTCCAACAAGACAATGACCCAAAACATAAAGCAAAATCTACAATGGAATGGTTCAAAAATAAACATATCCAGGTGTTAGAATGGCCAAGTCAAAGTCCAGACCTGAATCCAATCGAGAATCTGTGGAAACAACTGAAAACTGTTGTTCACAAATGCTCTCCATCCAACCTCACTGAGCTCGAGCTGTTTTGCAAGGAGGAATGGGAAAAAAATTCAGTCTCTCGATGTGCAAAACTGATAGAGACATACCCCAAGCGACTTACAGCTGTAATCGCAGCAAAAGGTGGCGCTACAAAGTATTAACTTAAGGGGGCTGAATAATTTTGCACGCCCAATTTTTCAGTTTTTGATTTGTTAAAAAAGTTTGAAATATCCAATAAATGTCGTTCCACTTCATGATTGTGTCCCACTTGTTGTTGATTCTTCACAAAAAAATACAGTTTTATATCTTTATGTTTGAAGCCTGAAATGTGGCAAAAGGTCGCAAAGTTCAAGGGGGCCGAATACTTTCGCAAGGCACTGTATAGAGACCATTTGTTTCAAATAATGAACTAATCTGTGACAATTTGTGAAACATATCCGTGTGGTTCGGCCATGCTTTCTTGTACCATAATGAAAGTTAGAGACATCCTTCCAGACCACTGTGCGATCAAAGAGCAGTCAATAGCAGGCCTCAGTGTTTCGCCGCATTGCAGTAGCAACAGTGTAAGTAAAAACATTACCAGTGATTCAAAGAAACAAATATAGTCTCAAGGCTGCCTCACCAATACTGCAATGAAGCCTTACTTATTCAATCCACCTCTCCAGGCTCTACTCCTCAAAATGTGCTTGTTTACTCATCCCTTGCCTTTTGAATGCAATAATTTAGGAATAATGAAAGAAATGGCACACTCGTGTTATTTATTTGAGCTGTGACTGAAGCACTCAGGGTCATATTCAGTCTCTCTGTGGTCAGCTGAGCAGCACAATGGGGCAGACAGAAGACAGAATGGATATAATGACCAGCCTTAGGTAGGAAGAAAAGAGAGGGCGACGAGGGGAGGAGAGAGAAAGAGAGAGAGAGAGAGAGAGAGAGAGAGAGCGAGAGATGGCAGAGGGCCTTTACAGGGATTTAACCTCTCAGACAGAAGCGCACATCTAAGGATAAAGAATTGAAGAAAAACAGATGAAATGCTCTTATTTGAGGGATTCCCAGAACATTATAGTGCAATATCAAGGTTCAAATTGACCGATACTGGACCGCCTCACTTTGTACAGACAGGAATGGTGTAAGGCCTCTGTTGCTCCCATTACTGCTCTCAGGGCATAATGAACACATAGGCCTGCTGTTTCTACAAATGACATCATTTGTTACTCCTCTGTGTGAGACAATGGACTGAATGGCTCCTTCCGCTACACCTGTCAACACCGTCACTAAGTACCACCCGATACCCTGCACCTTAGAGACTGCTGCTCTATTCAGTAGTCATATGTACATAGTCATTGAACACTGGTCACTTTAAATATACTGTTTTACCAACTTTATATGTATATACTGTATTATAGTCATGGCTCATCCGATATAACTACTGCTATACACACCTTTTCTATTCACTTCCTGTCCATACTGTCTATACACACACACAAGGTCTTCACGGATCCATCTGTACCCGAATACCCGAACGGGACCGGATCAAGAATTTTAAATTAATGTCACAGGTCTGGGTCGAATCTGATATCATTCTAACGGTTCTATGGGTATTTGTCATTTGAACTTGTTTGTCCAGAAGGGTCCGTACAGATCCGAACACTACTGCTGCAGTAGAGAGAGAGAGAGAGAAATTGTATAATTTATGCTGCTGCTGCTTTTGCAGTGGAGTGGAGTGTGGCGAGTATAGCTTGTTGCTGTTGGCCAATCATAAGTCATCAAAGTGGAAATAGGCTACAGTCATAGAGCCTCCATGTGTGGTAAAAGTTAGGAGATATCTAATCAATGGAAGATTATATTAAAATGACGGAATTAAAAGTTAAAGGAGAAGGATAGGCTACAACGACCAAGAGACAACAGGTAGGCTACTACTAAATATTCTGAATGGAGTTGTTGTACTGCAGCCTCAGTTATCTTAGCTAGCTTGACTAGCTTCTCCCGGCTTGATGGAGTCAAGGCAGGTACTATCTAATTATATATGATGATAAATAACCTAGCTATGGCAACAAATAGTCTGCTATAGTGCGAGTCGGCTTGGTTGGTTGCTGTCTCTCTCCCCCCCCCCATGCCCCCCCGTCCTCCCTGCTCCCCCTCCCTTTCACTCACTCACAGTATGGCCCCTACCCTGCCTGCTAGAGCGGCACCTCGGCCTCTCTCTCCTTCTTCTCGAGAAGTAGCTCCGGCTAATAAAGTAACTTAAAAAATTACTTTTCTGCTGCTTCCATCACTCAGATCAGACCGGGTCTAGAGACGAACAGGTCTATACGGAACAGGTCAAGTTGCAAACCACAAGGAAAATCAAAACTACATGCATGCAAACATGGATAACAAGTTGAATACATGTTGTTGCTTAAAGCATTCGCTTGAATTGCATACAGTAGCAAGAAAAAGTATGTGAACCCTTTGGAAATATCTGGATTTCTGCATAAATTGGTCATAAAATCTGATCTTCATCTAGGTCACAACAATAGACAAACACAGTCTGCTTGAACTAACAACACAAACAATTGTAAGTTTTCATGTCTTTCTTGAACACACCGTGTAAACATTCACAGTGCATGGTGGAAAAAGTATGTGAACCCTTGGATTTAATAACTGGTTGACCCTCCTTTAGCAGCAATAGCCTGTAGTTGCAGATCAGATCTGCACAACTGTCAGGAGAAATTTTGGACCATTCCTCTTTACAAAACTCTTTCAGTTCAGCAATATTCTTTGGATGTATGGTGTGAACTGCTCTCTTGAGGTCATGCCACAGCATCTCAATCGCGTTGAGGTCAGGACTCTGATTGGGCCACTCCAGAATGCATATTTTCTTCTGTTGAAGCCATTCTGTTGTTGATTTACTTCTGTGTTTTGGGTCATTGTCCTGTTGCATCACCTAACTTCTGTTGAGCTTCAATTGGTGGACAGATAGCCTAACAGTCTCCTGAAAAATGTCTTGATAAACTTGGGAATACATTTTCCCATCGATGATAGCGAGCTGTCCAGGCGCTGAGGCAGCAAAGCAGTCCCAAACCATCATGCTCCCCCCACCATACTTTACAGTTGCGCTGTGTCTTTTTTTCTCCACACATAGTGTTGTGTGCTCCTTCCAAACAACTGTAGTTTCATCTGTCCACAGAATATTTTGCCAGTAGCGCTGTGTAACATCCACGTGCACTTTTGCAAACTTCAGACGTGTAGCAATGTTTTTTTTGGACAGCAGTGGCTTTTTCCATGGTGTCCTCCCATGAACACCATTCTTGTTTAGTGTTAAATATATCGTAGACTCGTCAACAGAGATGTAAGGATGTTCCAAATCAAATCACAACAAATCAAATCTTATTTGACACATACACATGGTTAGCAGATGTTAATGCGAGTGTAGCGAAATGCTTGTGCTTCTAGTTCTGACCATGCAGTAATATCTAACAAGTAATCTAACCTAACAATTTCACAACAACTACCTTATACACACAAGTGTAAAATAATGAATAAGAATATGTACATAAAAAAATATGAATGAGTGATGGCTGAATGGCATAGGCAAGATGCAGTAGATGGTATTGAGTACACTATATACATATGAGATGAGTAATGTAGGGTATGTAAACATTATATGAAGTGGCATTGTTTAAAGTGGCTAGTGATACAGTTATTACATAAATTCTTCCAATATTAAAGTGGCTAGAGTTGAGTCAGTATGTTGGCAGCAGCCACTCAATGTTAGTGATGGTCAGTCTGATGCCAGTCTGATGCCTTGAGATAGAAGCTGTTTTTCAGTCTCTCGGTCCTGCTTTGATGCACCTGTACTGACCTCGCCTTCTGGATTATAGAGGGGTGAACAGGCAGTGGCTTGGGTGGTTGTTGTCCTTGAGGATCTTTTATGCCTTCCTGTGACATCGGGTGGTGTAGGTGTCCTGGAAGGCAGGTAGTTTGCCCCGGGTGATGCGTTGTGCAGACCTCAATACCCTCTGGAGAGCCTTGCGGTTGTGGGCGGAGGAGTTGCCGTATCAGGTGGTGATACCCGCCCGACAGGATGCTCTCGATTGTGCATCTGTAAAAGTATGTGAGTGTTTTTGGTGACAAGCCAAATTTCTTCAGCTTCCTGAGGTTGAAGAGGCGCTGCCGCGCCTTCTTCACCACGCTGTCTGTGTGGGTGGACCATTTCAGGTTGTCCGTCATGTGTACGCCGAGGAACTTAAAACTCCCCACCTTCTCCACTACTGTCCTGTCGATGTGGATAGGGGGCTGCTCCCTCTGCTGTTTCCTGAAGTCCACGATCATCTCCTTTGTTTTGTTGACATTGAGTGTGAGGTTATTTTCCTGAAACCACACTCCGAGGACCCTCACCTCCTCCATGTAGGCTGTCTCGTCGTTGTTGGTAATCAAGCCTACCACTGTAGTGTTGTCTGCAAACTTGATGATTGAGTTGGAGCTGTGCATGGCCACGCAGTCATGGGTGAACAGGGAGTACAGGAGGGGGCTGAGAACCCACCCATGGGAGGCCCCAGTGTTGAGGATCAGCGGGGTGGAGATGTTGTTACCTACCCTCACCACCTGCGGGAGGCCCATCAGGAAGTCCAGGACCCAGTTGCACAGGGCGGGGTCGAGACCCAGGGTCTCAAGCTTCATGTTTGCAGGGTACTATGGTGTTAAATGCTGAGCTGTAGTCGATGAACAGCATTCTTACATGGGTATTCCTCTTGTCCAGATGGGTTAGGGCAGTGTGCAGTGTGATTACGATTGCGTCGTCTGTGGACCTATTGGGGCGGTATGCAAATTGGAGTGGGTCTAGGGTGTCAGGTAGGGTGGAGGTAGTATGGTCCCTGACTAGTCTCTCAAAGCACTTCATGATGACGGAAGTGAGTGCTACGGGGTGGTAGTCATTTAGCTCAGTTACTTTAGCTTTCTTGGGAACAGGAACAATGGTGGCCTTCTTGAAGCATGTGGGAACAGCAGACTGGGATAAGGATTGAGCCAGCTGGTCTGCACATGCTCTGAGGATGTGGCTGGAGATGCCGTCTCGGCCTGCAGCCTTGCGAGGGTTAACACGTTTAAATATTTTACTCACATTGGCAGCAGTGAAGGAGAGCTCGCAGGTTTAGGTAGAGGGCCGTGTTAGTGGCACTGTATTGTCCTCAAAGCGAGCAATGAAGTTGTTTAATTTGTCTGGGAGAAAGACATCGTGGTCCGCGACAGGGCTGGTTTTCTTTTGTAGTCTGTGATTGACTGTAGACCCTGCCACAAAAGTCTTGTGTCTAAGCCACTGTATTGCTACTCTACTTTGTCTCTATACTGACACTTAGCTTGTTTGATTGCCTTGTGGAGGGAATATCTACACTGTTTGTATTCGGTCATGTTTCCGGTCACCTTGCCCTGATTAAAAGCAGTGTTTGCACTTTCAGTTTTGCGCGAATGCTGCCATCAATCCACGGTTTCTGGTTGGGGAATGTTTTAATAGACGCTGTGGGTTCAACATCACAGATGCACTTGCTAATAAACTCGCTCACCGAATCAGCGTATTCATCAATGTTGTTGTTCGACGCTATGCAGAAAGTATCCCAGTCCACGTGTTCCAGGCAATCTTGAAGCGTGGAATCCGATTGGTCAGACCAGCGTTGAACAGACCTGAGCACGGGTGCTTCCTGTTTTAGTTTCTGTCTATAGGCTGGGAGCAACAAAATGGAGTCGTGGTCAGCTTTTCTGAAAGATGGGCAGGGGAGGGCTTTATATGCGTCGTAACAATGATCTAGGGTTTTGCCAGCCCGGGTCGCGCAATTGATATCCTGCTAAAGTTTCGGGAGCCTTGTTTTCAGATTAGCCTTGTTAAAATCTCCAGCTACAATAAATGCATCCTCAGGATATGTTGTTTCCAGTCAAATGAAGTTCTTTCAAGGCCGTCGATGTGTCTGCTTGGGGGGGAATATAAACTAATGTGATTGTAATTGAAGAGAATTCTCTTGGTAGATAATGCGGTCAGCATTTGATTGTAAGGAATTCTAGGTCAGGTGAATAAAAGGACTTGAGTTCCTGTATGTTGCTATGATCACACCACGTCTCGTTAATCATAAAGCATACACCCCCTCCCTTCTTCTTACCAGAGAGATGCTTGTTTCTGTCGGCGCAATGCGTGAAGAAACCAGGCGGCTGTACCGACTCAGATAGTGTGTCTCGATTGAGCCATGTTTCATTGAAACAAAGAATGTTGCAGTCTCTGATGTCTCTCTGAAAGGCAACCCTTGCTCAGATTTTGTCTACCTTGTTGTCAAGAGACTGGACATTGGCGAGTAGTATGCTCGGGAGCGGTGCGCGATGTGCCCGTCTACGGAGCCTGACCAGAAGACCGCTCCGTCTGCCCCTTCTGCGGCGCTGTTTTTTGGATAGCCGGCTGGGATCCGATCCATTGTCCTGGGTGGTGGACCAACCAGAGGATCTGCTTCGTATTTCTGGTCGTAATTTTGGTGAGTTGACGTTGCTCTTATATCCAATAGTTCCCCCTGACTGTATGTAATTAAACCTAAGATTCCCTGGGGTAACAATGTAAGAAATAACACATAAAAAAACTAAATACTGCATAGTTTCCTAGGAACGCGAAGCGAGGTGGCCATCTCTGTCTGTGACGGTGGGTGAGTGATGGGTGAGGAGTCAAACGCAGAGAGCAAAGTAAACGGGAAAAAACACTTTTAATGTCCTTAAAGTTACAGGTCCAAACAATGGTGAATGCCCTAAAACACAGGTGCAAAACAAACCCCAAAACCTAGTTACACAAACCCGGACAGCGAAAACCCAAAACCGATGATACACCACAAACGTAACAAACACAACAAGCCCGCACAAACACCAGCGGGAAAAACCAACTTAAATAACACCCATCCCAAAACCCCAACAAGGAACAGGTGAAAACAATTAGACAAAAACAAACAAAAAGGAAAAGGGATCGGTGGCAGCTAGTAGACCGGCGGCGACGACCGCCGAGCGCCACCCTAGCAGGAAGGGGAGCCAACTTCGGTGGTATTCGTGACACTGTCGGCGCCGGAAATGGCTTCCAGAGATTTCTGTAAGTCTTTAGATGACACTCTCGGATTCTTCTTAACCTCATTGAGCATTCTGCGCTGTGCTCTTGCAGTCATCTTTGCAGGACGGCTTCTCATAGGGAGAGCAGCAACAGTGCTGAATTTTCTCCATTTGTCGACAATTTGTCTTACCGTGGACTGATGTACATCAAGGCTTTTAGAGATACTTTTGTAACCCTTTCCAGCTTTATGCAAGTCAACAAGTCTTAATCGTATGTCTTCTGAAATCTCTTTTGTTTGAGGCATGGTTCACATCAGGCAATGCTTCTTGTGAATAGCAAACTCAAATTTTGTGAGTGTTTTTTACAAGGCAAGGCAGCTCTAACCAACATCTCCAATCTCGTCTCATTGATTGGACTCCAGATTAGCTGACTCCTGACTCCAATTAGCTTTTGGAGAAGTCATTAGCTTAGGGGTTCACATACTTTTTACAACCTACACTGTGAATGTTTAAATGATGTATTCAATATAGAAAAGAAAAATACAATAATCTGTGTGTTATTAGTTTAAGCACACTATGTTTGTCTATTGTTGTGACTTAGATGACAAAGAGATTAAATTTATGCAGAAATCCAGGTAATTCCAAAGGGTTCACATACTTTTTCTTGCCACTGTATATGGATTGCAGACAGCCCCCTTTAGCAGTGCACAGTATAATAATCACTGAGTGAGAGGATAAAGCTTATGTAACGCTCAATGCTATCAACATCAAATTGACTTTCGGGCTTTCAACTTACTCTTGAAAGTTGTAGTAGTAGAATGAAACTAGGGTAGTGGGTAGTGCATCAGCAGTTTTCTTCTTGTCATGCCAGTCATTGGAGACCTTCAAGATCTATTTATAACTTGTCAGGAATGTCTAGTTGATCAACTAGCCCATGTAAGCTAGGTTTTTTGTCCCATTGATTTTGTTGGTGTGGAATGTTCCTAAAATGATGAAAGGGGGGAATGAGTGAAAAGTTTGGGAAACACCAACTTACATTATGCTCTGCTCTAACAGGCGTCATTCACCAGCTACCCACTTATTTTCCCCACCAAATACCAGACATCAAATACCATAATCTGAAATGCATTACTTTCACCCATACCAGATAGCATCTTCTTAGAAACATTGTAATAAACCCAATACTTCTATCCTTGCTCCATTCCAACATGTTAACCACAAACACTTTGTGACTGGAGTTGCCAAATCGCAATTGAACCCAGGTTATAGGTTCGATTCAACCACTAAAGCTGATAACATTAACCATTTGAGCTACAGCCAAGGCATTAGCACTGGGACTAACAGTTTTCTTAGGGTATCAGGCATGTTGATGTCACCACCGCAGTGAACATCACTTTTGTAAATTAGCTCTATAACATGATGATACTAGTAACAATGAACGAGGTTTGATACCAACATGTGCTTGCCTCAAGTAAATCAATATCTGATATACCCTCATGGATTCTGGGATGTAGCAGAATAGCCATCGGCTCTCCATCTCCCTCTTATACATTTATCACCTGAAGTAGATATACAGCATGAGGCGGAGTGTAGCAATAACTCTGCAAGTCTCTGGGGAGGCATTGTCTTAGTCAGGCCAGGCCTTATGTCTGGCAGGGAAAAGGGAAACATATGCCAGGTTTGGCACACTCCTCTTTGGATTGATCCTCCATACCTGCGGCCATATTGCTCAGACAGAGATGGATTGTACTTACTGGAACATACCACATTCTGGAAGAATAGGGGACAATCATTCCCACTACGCTATGTTATTTCCTTAGACCTCCTATTTTCTAAAGTGTACATCAGTGACAGGAGGTGATATTACATTTCATTGCCCAAGAGAATATTGTGAAAATGTACTCAAAATCGCCGCCTTGTAATTGATAACAATGTGATGACATACTATGTAATGAAAGAGGTGTTAACATGTGTAAACACGCTAACATGAATCCAGCCATTCTTTGGTGAAGTGTTGGGTAGGTTACTTTCTAAATATAATATGTTACGGTTACTAGTTACCAGTCCAAAATTGTAATCAGTAATGTAATTTTGTAATTACCCAAACTCAGTAACATAATCTGATTACTTTTAGTTACTTTTGTATTCATTTTACCTTTATTTTACCAGGTAAGTTGACTGAGAAACATTCTCATTAAAACAACCTTTTTTATTTTTTTATTTTTTATTTCACCTTTATTTAACCAGGTAGGCAAGTTGAGAACAAGTTCTCATTTACAACTGCGACCTGGCCAAGATAAAGCAAAGCAGTGCGACAAAAACAACAACACAGAGTACACATGGGATTAACAATCGTACAGTCAATAACACAATAGAAAAAATCTGTATACAGTGTGTGCAAATGAAGTAAGGAGGTAAGGCAATAAATAGGCCAATAGTGGCGAAGTAATTACAATATAGCAATTTACACTGGAGTGATATATGTGCAGATGATGATGTGCAGGTAGAAATACTGGTCTGCAAAAGAGCAGAAAAACAAAAACAAATATGGGGATGAGGAAGGTAGTTGGTTGGATGGGCTATTTACAGATGGGCTGGAATCGGTAAGCTGCTCTGACAGCTGACGCTTATAATTAGTGAGGGAGATATAAGTCTCCAACTTCAGAGATTTTTGCAATTCGTTCCAGACATTGGCAGCAGAGAACTGGAAGGAAAGGCGGCCAAAGGAGGTGTTGGCTTTGGGGATGACCAGTGACAAATACCTGCTGGAGCGCGTGCTATGGGTGGGTGCTGCAATGGTGACCAGTGAGCTGAGATAAGGCGGGGCTTTACCTAGCAAAGACTTATAGATGGCCTGGAGCCAGTGGGTTTGGCGACGAATATGTAGCAAGGACCAGCCAACGAGAGCATACAGGTCGCAATGGTGGGTAGTATATGGGGCTTTGGTGACAAAATGGATGGCACTGTGAGAGACTGCATACAATTTGCTGACTAGAGTGTTGGAGGCTATTTCGTAAATGACATCGCCGAAGTCAAGGATTGGTAGGATAGTCAGTTTTACAAGGGTATGTTTGGCAGCATGAGTGAAGGAGGCTTTGTTGTGAAATCGGAATTCTAGATTTTACTTTGGATTGGAGATGCTTAATGTGAGTCTGGAAGGAGAGTTTACAGTCTAACCAGACACCTAGGTATTTATAGTTGTCCACATAATCTAAGTCATAACAGTCCAGAGTAGTGATGCTAGTCGGGCAGGTGGGTGCGGGCAGCGATCGGTTGAAGAGCATGCATTTCATTTTACTAGCATTTAAGAGCAGTTGGAGGCCACGGAATGAGTGTTGTATGGCGTTGAAGCTTGTTTGGAGGTTTGTTAACACCGTGTCCAAAGAAGGCCCAATTGTATCCAGAATGGTGTCATCTGCGTAGAGGTGGATCAAAGAATCACCAGCAGCAAGAGCAACATCATTGATATATACAGAGAAAATAGTCGGCCTGAGAATTGAACCCTGTGGCACCCCAATAGAGACTGCCAGAGGTCCGGACAACAGTTCCTCCAATTTGACACACTGAACTCTACCTGAGAAGTAGTTAGTGAACCAGGCGAGGCAGTCATTAGAGGAACCAAGGCTGTTGAGACTGCCGATTAGAATACGGTGATTGACAGAGTCAAAAGCCTTGGCCAGGTCGATGAAGACTGCTGCACAGTAGTGTCTTTTGTCGATGGCAGTTATGATATAGTTTAGGACCTTGAATGTGGCTGAGGTGCACCCGTGACCAGCTCGGAAACCAGATTGCATAGTGGAGAGTGTACGGTGGGATTCGAGATGTTCAGTGTTCTGTTAGTTAACTTGGCTTTCGAAGACTTTAGAAAGCAGGGTAGGATGGATATAGGTCTGTAACAGTTTGGGTCTGGAGTGTTTCCGCCTTTGAAGAGGTGGATGACCGTGGCTGCTTTCCAATCTTTAGGAGTCTCAGACAAAATGAAAGAGAGGTTGAACAGACTAGGAATAGGGGTTGCAACAATAGAGGATGATCATTTTGAGCGGCAGGGTAGCCTAGTGGTTAGAGCATTCTGTCGTTCTGCCCCTGAACAGGCAGTTAACCCACTGTTCCTAGGCCGTCATTGAAAATAAGAATTTGTTCTTAACTGACTTGCCTAGTTAAATAAAGGTTAAACATTTTAGGAAGAGAGGGTCTAGATTGTCTAGCCCAGCTGATTTGTATGGATCCAGATTAGCTTTCAGAACATCAGCTGTCTGGGCTTGGGCCAGTTCCTGCGGGGGGTGCAGAGCTGTTGGCCGGGGTTGGGTTAGCCAGGTGGAAAGCATGGCAAGCCGTAGAGAAATGCTTTTTGAAATTCTCAATTATCGTGGATTTATCAGTGGTGACAGTGTTTCCTAGTCTCAGTGCAGTGGGCAGTTGGGAGTAGGTACTATTATTCTCCATGGACTTTACAGTGTCCCAAAACTTTTTGGAATAGGTGCTGCAGGATGCAAATTTCTGTTTGAAAAATCTAGCCTTTGCTTTCCTAACTGACTGTATGTATTGGTTCCTGGGGAATAGGAGGGAGATGAATGAGACAATTGAAGGCTGGGGATGATTAGGTGGCCATGATGGTATGAGGGCCAGATTGGAATTATTTTCCCCCTAAGAGACATTAGAAGACAAAAATGATCCATCAAATGCATTTGGTGTGTCATCATAGTGGTCTCTGACTTGTAGTCAGACTCGTTCAGGTGGAACGAACTTAAACTTGCGCCTTCTTTCAATGCTGAACGGAATGTCATTGAGAAAACAGAAAGGTGTAAATGTAAACATCCTTTCTGTGTTTAAAAGTAATCCAAGAAGTAATCATCTAGTTTTTAAAAATGTATTTGTAATCTGATTCCAATATTTCTGCTGGTAACATAATGGATTACAGTTAGTTTTTTGTAATCCGATTACATTTAACTGATTACATGTAATCAGCAGTGTTAGGGTCGTTACTTAAAAAAAGTAAGAAATGACCCATTACTCGTGACTTCTTTCAATGACAACAAATGACTTTACTTAGTACTCCCTGGGAAAGTAATTAGTTACACTACTTGTTATATTATTTTTGCATTACACCCCAAGATGTTGCACGTCCCCACTCAATGTAAACAATCAATGTTACATTACATAGGCCTATACATCAACACAAGTAGCCTAGTAATGACAGATTCTACTGTGGATAAGGGGCAGCATTTCCTCTACAAGCTTGTTCAGCTCTCCCTGGGTTACAGCCTGTCCTTCTGAACGATTAAAATCAAGCTTTGGTTGTTTGGATGAGGTAGACCTACAGTCATCAACAATGGTCAGGTCTTGGGGTTCTTTCGCTACGAATGTTTTGTTGGGTGTTGCCTATGCAGGTGCTTCAAGAGATTGGAAGTTGTGTTTTTAGCAGTGGAGAGGCGTTTCTCATATGGGCACAGATAATGTTTTACAGTGTTATTCTTGTCATTTTGTCCTACCAATTCAAAGTAATGGGAGTGCTTCCAAGCTGAGAAAGTCAGTGTTTAAGACACTTCTGCCATTTTTCATATCCCTCACTAAAGCAGTTAGTAGTGTGTGTGATCAGCAACTTGGTAAGAGGACTAAAACAATGAGTATCTGCTGTGGGGAATTTTTCAATGTTGCGCCAACAGATAGGGAATAATAATAATCACACATATTTATTTGGATTAATAACTGTAATAGGAAGGGAATGATAATACATGTAACAACATATTTATTTTATCAGTAACTGTAATATTAGTACTCAAATTGGTACAGTAACTCCATTATATTACTCGTTACCGCAAAAAATAATATTATTACTGTAACGCATTACTTGTAATCAGTTACTCCCCAACTCTACATTGGTGTGATCCATGTTGTCAATCCCCTTGATGAAAGCGGTTTCATTCTATTTCGACTTAATACTGACTTTGTAGCAGTGAGAGCCTTGGGGCACTTCTTTTATGAAGAGTGATACATAATTTATGCTGAGATTCACTCTACTAGAATGCTTTTCAATGCGCGTTCAAAGAGAAGTTGAAAGTTTACCACCAAACAATGTACAGTTTGATCCACCTCATAACAAGGAGACGAAGGGACAAATGTAATTTTCACTTCATTTACTTTTAATGCAGAACTTAAAAGCCGCCAGTCATTAGGATTAATAGTAAATGTATTTTATATTTTATATAACCCCCATGAAATGAATTGCTTGGCCATAACTTTTATGAATAAAACTATTTGACATGGTGGTTAAGTGACTGCCATTGTGGCCTTGAGCAAGCCGTTTAACACTGACACTGCAACAAGGATAATGCACTGAGACTGACCCTATGCTGCTCCTAGCCTGTTGCATGAATATTGTGTCAGAGAGTTGGGTACTGTGGCTGCTAAAAAATAGAATTCCACAGTATATCTGCTGCAGAGACATGAAGCTACCAGAGCAAAACATCCTTTCCAGAATGCGGTTCCCGAACACCTTCAGGGAAGCAAAGAACACAGCCAGCTAGCCATTTCTAGGCTGGGATACACATCTGGTAATTGAACCTTCAGTCTCCCAGATGACAGGTGGGAAAAAACTCTGACCACAAACAATAGAGGGCCTTCTCCAGTAACCCCAATCTTCCTAAGAATTCAGGGTACAAGAGAGTCTGAACTCAACTGGTCCAAGCCAAGGCAACAAGGCAACAGGACAGCACTTGTGATTGTCTTATAAGGGCGCAAGGCGAGACCCAGATGCAGACACTGGAGGCAGAGGGTTTGAGTCTTTGATATTTATTAATAATTCAAAAGGGGTAGGCAAGAGAATGGTCGTGGACAGGCAAAAAATCTAAACCAGTTCAGAGTCCAGGAGGCAGAGTGTGGCAGGCAGGCTCAAGGTCAGGACCGGCAGAATGGTACAGGGCAGGTGGGTACAGATTCCAGAAAACAGGCAAGGGTCAAAACTGGGAGGACTAGCAAAAGAGACTAGAGCCATCAGGAGCATGGGGAAAACCACACTGGTTGACTTGGAACATACAAGACAAACTGGCACACAGATGGGTGACACCTGGAGGGGGTGGAGACAAGCAATAGGACAGGTGAAACAGATCAGGGTGTGACGTATCTTACATTTTCATTGTGAAACCAGGGCACAGTCAGAGGTTCAAATCCTTCTGGTTAGCCTTTTTGAACTTACTCTTATAATTGGTCATCTTACTCAAGCAAGGAAGCACTGGCTACACAAGCAGAGCAGAAGTGGTAGGCTTTTAGCAAACACAAATCCTACACAAGCAAGGAAGCATTAGCTACACAAGCAGGGCAGTCGTTCAATTTTAGCAAACAAAAAAACTTGCAACATCTAGGACAGGGCTCTCCAACCCTGTTCCAGGAGAGCTAATGTCCTGTAGGTTTTCAATCCAACCCTAAGTCTTTGTGTGTTTGAAAAGTTTGTAAATGGCGTGACACATTCTCCTTCAGGCTCCCCTTCCACTTTGTACTTTTGTCAAACAGAAAACCCAAACCCATGGCAGCAGATCCTCAAGGTCTGCCATGAGAGATGACTGTATAGTTCCCTTAAGAAAATGCACTTTTAGTCAATCTGATTTCTCTGTGAGAGCTTCCTATGTCTGGAATAAACTGCCATCAGAAACACACAACTGCACCACCCATTGCACCTTCACAAAAAATAAAGACATGGCTACAGGCCAATCAGACTTTCCATGTTGTCTGTAGCTTGTGAGGTGTGCTTTTATGTATTTTGTTTTGTTGCTTTTTGTGTTGTTGCTCTGTCTGTGTGCTGCTTGTCCTATGTTGCTCTGCATGCGTTCACTGCTCATATTCTTGTCTTTATTGTAATTGTTTTAATAACCTGCCCAAGGACTGCGGTTGAAAATTAGACAGCTGGCTAAAACAGGCACTTTTACTGAAATGTTGATTATTGTGCACTGTTCCTGTAAAGAAAAATACACTCAAACTCAAACTGAAGAGTGGAGAATTGAAGAAATGAATGCGAGCCTCGTGTTATTTTCAGGAAGGCATGGCTTCCGAGGGTGGGGTCTGCATTCATTGGCCCGTTGGGTGTGTTCTACACACAATACCCCATAATGTCAAAGTGGAATTATGTTTTTACAATTTTTTATATATGAATTAAAAACGGAAATGTCTTGGTCCAATAAGTATTCAACAACTATCTGTAAGGTTCCTCAGTTGAGCAGTGAAATTCAAACACAGATTAAACCACAAAGACCAGGGAGGTTTTCCAATGCCTCGCAAAGAAGGGCATCTATTGGTAGATCGGTTTAAAAAAATAACAACACATATTGAGTATCCCTTTGAGCATGGTGAAGTTATTACACTTTGGATGTGTCCGTCCTTCTTAAATTGCTGCAGAGGAAAGAAACCACTCAGGGATTTCATCATGAGGCCAATGGTGACTTTCAAATTTTAAATTTCCGGAGTTCAATGGCTGTGATAGGAGAAAACTGAGGATGGATCAACAACATTGTAGTTACTCCCTGATACTAACCTAATTGACAGAGTGAAAAGATGGAAATATTCCAAAACATGCATTTTGTTTGCAACAAGACAAAACAGTAATACTGCAAAAAAAATGTTTTTTTTACAAAGTGTTATGCTGTAGTATAAAACCAATACAACACATGACTGTATACCACTCTCCAATATTTTCAAGCAGTGGTGGCTGCGTCATGTTATGGGCATGCATGTCTTCGTTAAGAACTGGAGAGTTTTTCAGGGTAAAAAATGTAATAGAATGGAGCTAAGGACAGGCAAAATCCTGGAGGAAAACCTGGTTCAGTCTGCTTTCCATAAAATGCTGCGAGATTAATTCACCTTTCAGCAGGACAATACCCTAATAACCTTGCTTACCGAGAAGACAGTAAATGTTCCTGAATAGCCGAGTTACAGTTTTGACTTAAATCTACTTGAAAATGTATAGAAAGAACTGAATGATCAACAACCAGAGCTTGAAGAATTTTGAAAATAATAATTAGCAAATGTTTCACAATCCTGGTGTGGAAAGCTCAAATAAACTTACCCAGAAAGACTCACAGCTGTAATCACTACAAAAGGTGCTTCTACAAACTATTGACTCGGGTGTGAATACTTATGGAAATGAGTTATTTCTTTATTTAATTTTCAATAAATTTGTTAAAAGTTCGAAAGTTTCACTTTGTGTAGATTGGTGAGAGAAAAAATATATTTAATCAATTTTGAATTCAGGCTGTAACACAACAAAATGTGGAATAAGTCAAGAGGTATGGATACTTTCTAAAGGTACTGTATGTGTCACGAATCCTGCCGAAGATGGTGCCTCTTCCTGTTCGGGCGGCGCTCGGCGGTCGTCGTCGCCGGCCTATTACCTGCCATCGATTCCCTTTCCTTTTGTTTCTGTTAATTGGGTCTATTGGTTACACCTGTTTTGAGTTAGTTTTGTTTGTAGGCTATTTAAGGGCACTAGGCCCGGGTTGGACGGGTTGTTTCATGCGCCCTTGTATTTTGCATGTCCGTGTCTCCGCTGTCTTTGGAATAAAAGATCCACGTATGGAATTACCTGCTCTCTGCGCTTGACTCCTCCACTCACCATTCATAGAAGTCATAACAGTATGCAATGCAGTACCGTGCCTACATTGTACCTTAGACTGCCGGTCCACTGGGCGCCAGCTAAAGTGCCTATGTAGGCTACGTGCCGGCTACAGTCCCTCTCGTGTGAATTATAATACATAGAAAATTCTCTACAACAACACAATGATCAAATTAAGATAGTACATCTCAAATATAATAAAATACAATTTTATTGGTCACATAAACATGGTTAGCAGATGTTAGTACGAGTGTAGTGAAATGCTTGTGCTTCTGGTTCCGACCATGCAGTAATATTTAACAAGTAATCGAACAATTTCACAACTACCTTTTACACACAAGTGTAAAGGAATGAATAGGAATATGTACATATACATGTATGAATGAGGCAAGATGCAGTAGATTGTATAGAGTACAGTATATACATGTGAGATGAGTGGCATTGTGGCATTGTTTAAAGTGATACATTTATTACATCCAATTTTTAATTATTAAAATGACTAGAGATTTGAGTCAGTTATATTGGCAGCAGCCACTCAATGTTAATGATTGCTGTTTAACAGTCTAATGGCCTTGATATAGAATCTCATCTAGAAACATCTTTAGGTTGCTTCACTAAAGTTTAACTGTTAAACTTGTTACAGGTGAAGGGGCTACAGTATTTTCTCTTCATTTAGATGCTGAAAAGGTACTTTTACATTCAATATGTATAATAAATAGATTATTGTTCCACAATTCCTGTATTGAACAATGTAACTTCCTACTGAGCTGGCAATGCTACAGTACATCAATGTCATATATAGGGAGACTGTCATTCTCTGTGTTTTTCCATAATTGCAAAAGGTGATGAAAAGTTCACCATCCCCCTATGTTTTTTATGTAATTAAATATGCATGTTAATTACCAAAAGTCTCATCTTCTATTAATTCTGCGACTGACAGTCTGTGTTGGGGATGTGGCAAAAGAGAACAAATCTCTTTTCACACAAGTGAAATGCTTGTGTTTCTACCTCTAACAGTGCAGTAATATCTAACAATTTTACAACAATACACACAAATCTAAAGTAAAGGAATTACATTTTTGGCCTTCTTGTGACATCCGGTGCTGTAGGTGTCCTGGAGGGCAGGTAGTTTCCCCCCTGTGCAGAGTTGGGCAGACCGCCCCACCCTCTGGAGAGCCCTGTGGTTGCGGACGGTACAGCTGCCATACCAGGTGGTGATACAACCCAACAGGATGCTCTCAATTGTACATCTGTAAAAGTTTGTGAGGGTTTTAGGTGCCACGACAAATTTCTCTAGCCTCCTGTGGTTGAAGAGGCTCTGTTGCACCTTCTTCACCACACTGACTGTGTGGGTGGACCATTCCAGTTTGTCAGTGATGTGTACGCCAAGGAACTTGAAGCTTTCCAACTTCTCCACTGAGGTCCAGTCGATGTGGATAGAGGGGGCTCCCTCTGTGTCACGTTCTGACCTTTATTTCCTTTGTTTTGTCATTATTTAGTATGGTCAGGGCGTGAGTTGGGGTGGGCAGTCTATGTTTGTTTTTCTATGATTTTGGGATTTCTATGTTTCGGCCTAGTATGGTTCTCAATCAGAGGCAGGTGTCATTACTTGTCTCTCATTGAGAATCATACTTGGGTAGCCTGGGTTTCACTGTTTGTTTGTGGGTGTTTGTTTCCGTGTCTGTCACCACACAGTGCTGTTTCGGTTTGGTCATGTTTATTGTTTTTGTATTCATAGTGTTCAGTTTATGGTCTTAAATAAACAACCATGGACACTTACCACGCCGCATCTTGGTCCGATCCTTGCTACACCTCTTCAGAGGAAGAGGAAGAAATCAGCCGTTACACTCTGCTGTTTCCTGAAGTCCACGATCAACTCCTTTGTTTAGTTGGCGTTGGATGAGAGGTTATTTTCCTGGCACCAGAATCTGTAGGCTGTCTTGTCATTGTTGGTAATCAGGCCTACTACTGTTGTCATCTGCAAATTTTATAATTGAGTTGGGAGGCGTGCGTTGTTGAGTATCAGGCAAGTGGAGGTGTTTTTCCCTACCTTCACCACCCGGGGGCAGCCCGCCAGGAAGTCCAGGATCCAGTTGCACAGGGCAGAGTTCATACCCAGGCCTTCAATCTTAATGATGCGCTTGCAGGGTACTATGGCATTGAATGCTGAGCTATCGTCAATGAACAGCGTTTTGACATACTGTAGGTATTCCTCTTGTCCAGATGGGATAGGGTAGTGTGCAGTGCAATGGCGATTTGTATCATCTGTGGATCTATTGGCGTAGTAAGCAAATTTAAGTGGGTCTAGGGTGTTAGGTAAGGTAGAGGTGATATGATCCTTGACAAGTCTCTCAAAGCACTTCATGATGACAGAAGTGAGTGCTACGGGGCGATAGTCATTTAGTTCAGTTACCTTTGCTTTCTTTGGTACAGGAACAATTGTGGACATCTTGAAGCATGTGGGGACAGTAGACTGGGATATGGAGAGATTGAATATGCCCTTAAACACTGCAGCCAGCTGGTCTGCGCATGCTCTGAGGACGCGACTAGGGATGCCGTATGGGCCGGCAGCCTTGCGAGGGTTAACACGCTTAAATGTCTTACTCACGTTGGCCACAGAGAAGGAGAGCCCACAGTCCTTGGTAGCAGGCTATGTCAGTGGCATTGTATTATCCTCAAAGCGGGCAATGAAGGTGTTTAACTTGTCCGGAAACAAGACGTGTCCGCGACATGGCTGGTTTGCCCTTTGGAGTCTATGATTGTTTGTAGACCCTGCCACAACGTCTCGTGTCTGAGCTGTTGAATTGTGACTCCACTTTGTCTCTATACTGACGTTTTGCCTGTTTGATTGCGTTACGGAGGGAATAAATACACTGTTTGTATTCAGCCATTTTCCAGTCACCTTGCCACGGGGTGGCAGGGTAGTCTAGTGGTTAGAGCGTTGGACTAGTAACCGGAATGTTGCAAGTTCAAACCCCCGAGCTGACAAGGTACAAATCTGTCGTTCTGCCCCTGAACAGGCAGTTAACCCACTGTTCCTAGGCTGTCATTGAAAATAAGAATTTGTTCTTAACTGACTTGCCTAGTTAAATAAAGGTAAAAAAAAAAAATGTGTTAAATGCGATGGTTTGCACTTTAAGTTTTGTGCGAATGCTGCCATCTATCCACGGTTTCTGGTTAGGGTAAGTTTTAATAGTCACAGTGGGTACAACATCTCCTATACACTTCCTGATAAACTCAGTCACCCTATCAGTACATTCTTCAATATTATTCTCGGAGGCTACCCGGATCCCAGTCTGCGTGATCAAAACAATCTTGAAGCGTGGATTCCGATTCTTCAGACCAGCATTGAATATTCCTTCGCACGAGTACTTCCTGTTTGAGTTTCTGCCTATTCGAAGGGAGGAGCAAAATGGAGTCATGATCTGATTTGCCAAAAGGAGGGCAGGGAGGGCCTTGAAGGCATCCCGGAAGTTGTAGTAGCAGTGGTCGAGTGTTTCAGCAGCGCAAGTACTACAGGTAATGTGTTGATAGAACTTGATCAGCCTTTCTCTCAAATTTGCTTTGTTAAAATCCGCAGCTACGATAAATGCGGCCTCAGGATATGTGGTTTCCTTTGAGGGCCGTTGTGGTATCGGCTTGAGGGCGGATATACACGGCTGTGACTATAACCGAAGAGATTTCTCTTGGGAGATAATGAGGTCGGCATTTGATTGTGAGGTATTCTAGGTCGGGTGAACAAAAGGACTTGAGTTCCTGTATGTTATCACAATCACACCATGAGTTGTTAATCATTAAACATACACCGCCGCCCTTCATCTTTCCGGAGAGATATTTATTCCTGTCTGCGCGATGAACTGAGCTGGTCAACTTTATTATCCAGAGACTGAACATTAGCTAGTAATATATTCGGAAGAGGTGGGTGGTGTTCGCACATCCTAAGTCAGACTAGAAGTCCACTCCGAGTACCTCTCCTCCGCCGGTGGTGATTTGGATCGGACTTTGGAATCAGTTCAATTGCCCTCGGGGGTGCGAACAAAGTATCCAATTCCGGAAAGTTGTATTCCTAATCGTAATGCTGGTAGTGCTGGTGAGTTACCGTCGCTCTGATATCCAATAGTTATTCCTGGCTGTATGTAATAACACGTTGTATCTGCTAAGCCTGTGGATGGAACTGTGGCAGGAGAGTTTTCACACCTAGAAGCAGGTGCATAATGGAGCTAATGGGCAGCCAAATCAAGCTTGTGGAAAATAGACATAGCCAAACTGCCTTATACTTATGTAGTATATTATCAGCATGTATTGTTACTTTGCTATCATGCCAATTTATGAGTGCCTTTTAATCATGTGTACTGTGTTTACAACGATTACCTTTCGCCTAACTTCTGACATTGTCATATGTGAAATTGAATTGCATGTACTATTTGTTTGCTTGCATCATGTACTGTGATTCCCTCAGATTGGCATGGACTACATTGACTTGAGAAAGATGTTGCCAATTCCCTATCACCACCTCCGTCCCCAAACTAATTGTTAAACACGCCCCAGAATGAGAGTGAAAGGAACTTACCTTCAATGCGAATGGGACACGGAACCTCTCAACCAAAGGACATCCACCTCACGCTGCTCCTCTCCTCTGTTTGACTTCTGACACGGGACACACCCGATGCAACTGCCAGAGGTTACACCCAACGCTACAACCCAGCAGACCTTGCGCAGAGCAAGAGAACACCCAGCAAGCAGCCACCAACGGTCGAGCTAGGCTACCGAGAGCTCAACTCCTACAATGCTCTCTATAGCACTAATAAAGGAAAGTGCTTATTTCAGCGTGTGAGTGTGACTCCTATTGTTGGCCAGTACATTTAAGTGTATGTTTTCTGTCCCCCGTGACTACAGGCACGGGGACACTCCCGATGCAACAGCGAGAAGCTACATACAACGCTACCATTGCGGGGGACGCTACCATGTAGCCTGGCCGATGCGGAGTGACAGACGGGCAACCTGCCATTGACAACCGACCCAGCCTTTGAATACCGGACCAACAATAGACTAACGACCCCTACTCATATAGAGCCGAAAGAACATTGACCACCGCTCTGTGAGTGAATCAACTGCTGTGTTAATTTGCCCCACTGCTCATAGTTGGCCATAACTCCTAGCCCTTTTATACATTTCTAATTGGGCCGTAGCGATACTGTGTATTGTCATTGTTGTAATTTCGAATAAAGAGCCTTTGTTTGTACTTTGGTGTGTCTCTGTGGTTGTTTGTTGTGGGATTTTAGAACACTCTGCTTTTGACGTGTGCTTTTGTGTGCATGTGCTTTGAGCATGTATGTTCTGGCGTATGCCTGTGTGCAGTGTCATTGCCCACAGTCACATAACACCTTCCCAGCACTGTGCTAACGGTGTGTACCTAGTGAGGGAGCTGACCACATTAGGCATGGGTCAGTGTACCTGACGCCTCCAATGTATCATGAAAGCCCTGTGGGGAAAGTGAGTGAACAGAACAGGGAAAGCTAACCACCATTCAGCCAGCCTGACTGTAGCTCCAGGGTGGCTGGGCCCATCCAGCAGGGTGGAGGTGTCTTGCGAAGCACGATTGTGGCAGTCCTAGACTGTTGTCACTGCAGGAGACCAGGACTTACAACAGCAGGCGCGGGTGACCCACCCCTTACTGAGGATCAAAACTCTGTTCAGAAGGGACAGGGCTTTGGTAAAAACACTGGTTGGAATAAAATACACCTATAAAAGAGTTTGCACTGCCAACCAGTATGTTCGCCAGGTTGGACTGGAGATGTGGTTTTCAGGAACCTCTCAAACCTCAGCTTCAGCTGTGGCACTTTGCACTAAGCCCTGCTAAGATATATGATGGCAATAACACATCAAATGGATCCACTCACTCTAAACCAACTATAGCTTTTAAAGTGTTCAATATAGCATACAACTTTTTCATAAGCACAACATCGATGCTTCACAAATCATCTATAACCTTGTCATACTGTTTTAATGGGTGTTGTGGTGTAGCAGGACTGTACCTCCTCTGCCACGCCACCCATTAACACCTAGCCAGCACAAGGAATGCTATCTCGGGTAACAAGCTCCAGCTGGACACTGTTCCCTTAACGAGGGTGTGGCAGCCCTCTAATTGACTGCTTAAGGACTAAGGTGTGCAGCTCTCACTCTGCTGGAGAGAGCACTCTGGAGAGCACACGTCACTTGAGAGGTATGGCTAAAAGCCAATTGATGCTTGATCTGAACATGTGTTCAGAGGCGCCATATGGAGGGTGTGACGTAATTTTGGAGCCTCTGGAGACATGCAGAGGCCAAACTGAGATCCTTACCGCATTGCTGTGTGCCTCCCAAATTTTGTAACAATGCGGAGAACTCCATATCATTTCAAATGAACATGATTGGTTGACAGTAGTTGGGGGCGGGAGATTGTGTATAAACACAAACTCACCTCTACAACTTTACAACCGCTCTGCTCAACTGCTCCGCGAAGCGCAAGAAGTATAAATGCCCTGACTTCTGCAGAGGACCTATCACAGTAAATGCTGCACGGCCTATGATGAGGTCGGATTGACCATGCAGTGCCTTTAAGACCTGTGTGATTAGCAACGTTTAAGCTTTAGGCTTGTTCTATGAACTTTATGCTTTTGATTTCTAATTTTAATCTGAACCTTGTAGTGCTCTGGAAGAGACAGGATTTAATTAGCCTTTTCTAAATAAAGCCTCCTTGTTTGCTTCGCGCTCCTGTCTCCTGTGCCTATGCCCGACCCTCGTGTTTGTGAGTCTCAGCTTTCCATAGTGGTTTCAAGCCCAAACCGTTCAGACTCTGCAGATGTTATCGTGAGAAGACGATTTTCGGGATGACCCCTGGTCTGACAAAAACCGCTGTAGTTCGTCCACCATCCACAGCAGATGTGGAAGGCTGACATCGACGGATGTGATGTATTGAGACACAGCCCATATAAAACAAACTGAAGTCTCTAGCTTAAACAGACGGATTTTCCTGGTGATTGTTTTTATTATGCTAAATCGATTTTCAGACAGGCATTGATTCTAGGGTGTGAAGGCTTTGGGAGGTTGTCACCAGGTGAAAACAGAGATCTTATTGCTCCCTTGTGTTCTAAGTGGTACACTTTGTGTTCTCCTCTCCCAATTGTCACATCAAACATAAGATATTTGTACTCCTTTCTTTATGCCAGCTCAAACATGCTTTATTTCCTTATACACTGCCATTGAAAGGTACAGCCAGTACTGTACATCTAATGAGATACTCTTGGCTACACAGGACTTTTTATATGACTGTCTAGGGCTCTATTTAATAAAACCAGTACATTTCTGATCTTGCTTTTAGTATACCACATTGGACCATATCAAACATATCACTCAAAGCATGCCCACAATGTAAGACCAGTTCCAGTTTGGTGTACACAGGGATAGTAAGAACAGTTCAATTGCTATACATAGCGAGTCCTCCTTATCTGTTGTCAAACAGTAGCCCAATGTTATCTTTATTCATTAAAGACCTCTCCCCCCCCCCCTCTCCTCCTTCAGGTCCAATTGTTCTCTTGTTATGCTTTCTCACTCACAGCAGCTGGTGTCCCAACCCTGTCGAAATGTAAATGAGCTAGCCAGGGAGGTTGGTAAACTACAGGGGACAGGAGGCTTTGTTTCTCCCCCTCGAAGCGTGTTGCTTTGACCCCACTACTGTTCCACCCTGTTGCTTTATTGAATCCGATTCCCCAGTTTTATATTTATTTTAAGACATTGCGATACAAACACTCATTTGAGCATGACTGCATAAAATGTGGCTGTATCACAGCCTGTGAGTGTAGGTGTCTGTGTCTGGATGTGTGTTGGTTTTGCCCTGACTCGAGCCATTTAACATTTTCCCATATGCTGCAGTCGGGAGATTACGGTTTAATTTAATGCAGATGTGATAACCCATTATCTGAACATTGTCTTCTTAGTCTTTGCATTTACTCTGAACAGTGCAGAAAGGTGTATTTCTGATGCACTTTCAAGATGATTGGGAAATTGTTCATGATTGCTTCCACAAGACCAATGGAAGCAATATAGCCCCATAACATCTATAATCCACCTATACCCCACCACCATATTTTACAGTAGGGATAAGGTATTTTCTGCATTTGCATTGTTCTTTCGAAGGCCAAACCCACCGTTGGTGCGCGTGGCCAAAGACCTCGATTTTCATGTCATCTGACCATAGCACCACCTGGAGTTTGATAAACGGCATTTGCACTTAGATCGGAAACGGTGCTTTGGTCATTATGACACAGAAATAGAGGTTCAAAAGAACAATGCATATGCAGAAAATACTTCATCCCTACTGTAAAATATGGGGGTGGCTCTTTAATGTTATGGAACTATTTTGCTTCCACTGGTCCTGGGGCCTTTGTTAATTTCAATGGCATCATGAACTTTACCAAGTACCAGGACATTATAGCCAAAAACCTGCTTGCCAGGAGCCTTTAACTCTTGGCCGCAAGTGGATCTTCCAGCAAGACAATGACCCCAAGCGCAAATGAAAATTCACAAAATTGACCACAAAATCAACATTTTGCAATGGCCATCTCAGTCTCCGGACTTGAACCCCATTGAAAACCTCTCGATTGAATTGAAGAGGGCAGTCCATATGCACAGATGAAGGATATCAAGGATCTGGAAAGATTATGTCTGGAGGAATGGTCTAAGATCTTATAAAACATGTTCTGTGCTCAGTGTCATTATCCTTGCAAGGGGAAGGTATTGGAGTATTGAAAACAGGGGATTTTGACCCTTATCTTTTCTAGATAGTTTTTTTAATACTTGTTAAACAAAATCGCTTTCTTTGAGCAAATGTACTAGCATAAAATAATATAATTTTAAAAAATCAGAGCATACTAAACAGCTCACTATTTGTATAATTTATTTTATACAGTATTTTTTGCTCATCTTTATGAAGGGATTCAATAATTCTGGACCCCACTGTACTGTATGTTGAGGAGAACCAATTTCAGGAGACATGAACAACCTGCTTATTTAAGATATTCTTGTTCACTTCAATTGAAAAGGTTAGTTACACAAGATATCGGATTCCAAAATAAAAAATATATATAATCAACGTGGTTGTGAGCAGCTAGGGGTTGCTGGACAGGTAACAATTACCAGTGCTCATGTGACCCATAGGGCATAAAGTCCAATTTCGAAAACCAAATCGACTAGACATGGGCAAGGAAATGAAAATTGATTGCCTGGAGACTCAGAACGTCAAAGGCTGTCTTATTATTGGAGGGAAGGAGCAGTGGAATGTGAAAATTATGCAAGAGTTCTCTTAAAATCTGCCCTCTCATCTGGCAGTGACCAGGCCTATATTTATCTACATGTTGGGTCCCTCGGTGTTTGCTGTTACTTCTGTGTTCCTGGTGCCCAATTTGTTACTGTCAAACTTCTTGAGTAGTGCAGTTGGATACTAATGAGATATTCTGTAATTCCTATGATCTGCAGTATTTTGTTTTCGTTCACATAGTTATTCTAATTAGAGATATAGAGAACAATTGTTCCACAGTGGAATTCGTAAAGGTTTCTACAGTTGATGACTAGAACTATATATAATTTTTCACAGTTGTTGCTCATTAAAAGTTAGAAGTGTTGATTCTGTGTATAGCGCTATCTTTAGATGTCTCTGTATTTGTCACGCCCTGACCTTAGACCTTAGATGTCTCTATTTTGGTTTGGTCGGGGCGTGAGTTGGGGTGGGCATTCTATGTTTTCTTTTCTTTGTGTTTGGCCTGGTATGGTTCCCAAACAGAGGCAGCTGTCTATCGTTGTCTCTGATTGAGAACCATACTTAGGTAGCCTTCTCCCACCTGGTGTTTGTGGGTAGTTGTTTTGTGTTTTCACCTTTCAGGACTGCTTCGATTTTCATTTCTGTTATAATAAATAATCATGGACACTTACCACGCTGCGATTTGGTACGATCCTTCCTACTCCTCATCTGATGAAGACGAAGATCGTTACAGTATTCGTGTAATTTACTTAATCCACATTTCCCTGGTCCTGCCTGGCCTGTCCCTAAGTGAAATTGTAAATAAAAATCATCTTACTTTTTAAGTCTGTAACATAGACATAGGGAATCAGGAAGCAGGTGCAATTAGTGACTTTAATAATAATGAACATGGAGCGATAAAAACCAAGAGAAATGTCTGACATAGAAACATTAACAATACTCCCTGATGACTGATAACAAAAGATTGCTATATAAAGGGTAAGTAATCAAGGGTGTAATGAAGTCCAGTTGTGACTGATGATGAGACGCAGGTGTGTGCAATGATAGTTGCCAGGTGTGCGTAAAGATGGGTTGCCAGGACCGGTAGTTACTGGACCAGTGACGTCAAGCATCGGAGCGGGGGAACAGGAGTAGATGTGTCAGTACCCCCACGCCCCACCCCCCGATGCACGGCGTCCTGAGCGGGCCGGTCCGGACAACAAAGGTGGATATCTCGGACGATGTTGGGATCTAGAATGTCATCCACCGGAACACAACACCGCTCCTCTGGACCATACCCCCCACAGTCCACCAGGTACTGGAGCCAACACCCACAACATCGGAAGTCCAGGAGTGATCTGACGGCATAGGCGGGGGACCAGGAACCACCTGCCTGAGGAGGGAAACATGAAAAGATGGTGAGATCCGGTAGTTAGTGGGGAGTTGTACCGCCCCACAAACCGGAGACTCATCCTCTTACAATGCAGGCGGAGCGGGAGGTTCCTGGTGGAGAACTAGACGCGATCACCAGGATGAAACACGGAAGCCTCACTGCTGTGGCGCTCCACCTGCTCTTTCTGACAGTGGATGACGAGCTGGAGTCTCACATGGACAACGTTCCCTATGTCTTCTGCACGCCTGAACCACTCATCCACCGCAGGAGCTTCGGTCTGGCTCAGAGTCCCCAGAGCCAGAATGGCTGATAACCCAGAACACACTGGGAGTCAGCCCAGTGGAGAAGTATCACAATGAATTCTGGGCATATTCAGCCCAAGGAAGTAATCGGGCCCAGCCCCCCTGCCGGTCCTGGCAATGGCTCCTCAGGAACCTTCCCAGCTCCTGGTTCATCCTCTCCACCTGCCCATTGGACTGAGGCCGGTACCCGGAAGTGAGGCTGACTGTGACCCCCAGCTTCTCTATGAAAGCCTTCCATACATGTGATGTGAATTGGGGGCCACGATCAGAGACAATATCCTCCGGAAGGCCATAGTGCAGGAAGACCTGCTGTGAAGCAGTGCCTCAGCGACCTGGAGAGCAGTAGGGAGACCAGAGAGGGATGAAACAGCATGATTTAGAGAATATGTACACTATCACCAAAATGGTAGTAAGACCATCAGAAGAGGGGAGATCAGTGGCAAAGTCAATGGACAGATGAGACCAGGGATGCTGAGGCATGGGAAGGGGATGGAGCTTCCCTGCTGGAGCATTCTGAGGGGATTTGGATTGGGCACATACAGAACAGGAGTTGGCATAACAAGTGACTTCCTGCGCCAAGATGGGCCACCAGTAGGGCTGGGCGATATGGCCAAAATCTCATATCCCAATATAGGTATTTTCATATGCCGATAACGATACATATCACGATATAACACATTTTCTATAAATGAATAAATAGTTTATATAAAATGACCACATGTAAAGGCCTATTTCTTATTACACTTTGAATTATACTCAACAAATAAAAGGTACCTACTCATATTTGATAATTTCTCCTTTTATTTAGCATTAATCAATTAAGCATGTAACAAAATATTAATATTAATATACATATGTATTTATTTTTTCCACTTTTTTTGGGGGGGGCTTGCCTGTTTTGCATGTTATTTTGGCATACGTGTCATATCAAATTGCATTTGGTACCTTGTGTCAAGTGTTAGCACCAACACACAAAACCCCCGTTTCTCGACCGTGTAACTTGGGGCCATGTTTTTGCAGATGTAAGTTATCTCCTTCCATCTTCGTGATTCTTTGCCATATGGTGTGCAAAAGTCCCTCGCAACGTCTGAGTCGGGGGTTTGTTTTGAGCACTCGACTGTACTTTTGGGTCTCATCCGTAGACTCTCTCCGTACTTTTTCACATGATTCTTGCATAGGTGGTAACAACGGTTAGTGGTGTTTGAGCCTGTTGTCGGTACCTGCCTGCGGCATATTTTGAAGAGGATGGCTTTCTGATCCGTGTCAGACTTTTCATACCCAAACCACGTCCACGTGACCGAAGTAGCCCCTCTTTTAGGTACGAGCTCCGTGTCTCCATGCTCTGTGTCACGTTCACTCTTCATGTTTGTACGTGTTGCAAATTTCCGTCCATGCGGCACGTGTGGAAGAACGCAAAGCGTCGTCCAATTGATGAAAAATATTGCCGTAAAGAGTGTGATTTGCGAAATAAACGAAATAAACGATACAGCATAATATGAAATGATAGACGTTTTTCTATCATCACACAATATATACCGTCATATCGCCAGGCCCTAGCCACCAGTACTTAAGGAGCGTCATCGCCAAACAGCAGAGGATTCTCTACCACAAGTCGACCCAGCAAGCTAGTACCCCAGCCAATCAGCAGTCCGTCCTGGTCAGCGATGCCTGATTGTTCCCACCCAGACAAATATGATGGGACTCCATTGAAAGGCTGTAGCTTCCTACTCCGGTGCTCTCTCTATTTTGCTCATCAGATGGGAGCCCCCACCACCGAGAGGTCCAAGGTTGCCACGGTTATTTCTCTGCTGACTGGATGAGCATTGGAGTGGGCCACGGCCGTCTGGGATAGACGAGAGGAGCTGGGTTCCTATGAGAGGTTCATGGCTCATGGCTCTGCGTCTTCAAACATCCTCCAGAGGGCAGAGAGGGGGGTGAGCGCCTACTCCAACTACGGCAACATGGAAAGACCATGGTGAAGTACTCACTCACCTTTCGGACAGTGGCAGCCTCCAGTGGATGGAATGAGCCGAGGCTCTGCATCCTATTCAGAAGAGGATTGCGTGAAGAGGTCCAGATGGAGTCGAGACATGATCAAATACTAAAATAAATCTGTTGCATCCTTATTGTATATGCTTTATAGTCACAGTTGATTGGTAATCATCAAAAGATGCATGCTGTCATATAGAGTGGGGTAAATATTATTCAGATGACGAATGTACTAGCACTGTGAATGTGATCTATGTTGAATTAAACGCTTGCATCGTGATATGCACTACAGCGGGTAGTGCGTACGGCCCAGTACATCACTGGGCCCAAGCTTCCTGCCATCCTGGACCTCTATACCAGGCAGTGTCAGAGGTAGGCTCTACAAATCGCCAAAGACTTCAGCTACCCCAGTCATAGACTGTTCTCTCTGCACGGCAAAAGGTACCGGAGGTCCAAAAGGCTTCTTAACAGCTTCTACCCCCAAGCCATAAGACTCCTGAACAGCTAATCAAATGGCTATCCAGACTATTTGCATTGACCCCCCCCCCCCCCCCATTTTTATGCTGCTGCTACTCTCTGTTTATTATCTATGCATAGACACTTTACCTCCTCTACATGTACATATTACCTCTACCTTGACTAACCTGTGCCCCCCGCACATTGTCTCTGTACTGGTACACCTGTGTATAACCTCGCTACTGTTATTTTATTGTTGCTCTTTCATTTAAATTTGACACTTTTTACTTCAGTTTATTTAGAAAATACTTTCTTAACACTTATTTTTCTTAAAACTGCATTGTTGGTTAGGGGCTTGTAAGTAAGCATTTCTCTGTAAGGTCTACCTGTTGTATTCGGTGCATGTGACAAATACAATTTGATTTGATATAGTTCACAATAGTATTGGCTCTAAACGTCCTGTGTTATCTGGTAATGAAACAAGCCCAATCGGCAAAATGTGATTAGAGCTATGGAGTCTAACAACAACTAGGTCACAGTTGCAGCCACCAATGTATTTCACTGTAGAAAATGGCTTACGGCAAGTTATATATCATGCTTATTCAATTATTCACAACGTCATACTCAAAGACATGAAAAAGACCTGAATTAGTCACATCTTGATATGATCTTATTATGGTAAATATCATGTATGTTTCTGTCATTACCCTGATTGCACTATGCTTCCTGTAATTGGCAGTGTTACAGACCATATCATCATCATATTACTTCATCCACTATAACATGCTAGGCCTATAAAATCTCATTATAATTCATCAGATGTGACTCAGCCGTTTACCCCAAATTTGAAGGGTAATTACCAGAATGGAAGGTGATAATATTTCAGCAGGTATTTTTACAAGTGCATTTAAATAAGAAAGTGGCACATATTCCTGGATATTTTTTTTTACTGTGAATAGAAAGCAATATGGCAGCTTCTGTGATTGAGCGTTGGTGTAGAGTTTACAATAATGGTGGAAAGCCTTATTGTATTTAATTGACCATGAAATTCTAGTTGGTTTTATTTCAACAGTGCTTTTTGTCATGCAATTTGTTATTAGCCCCAGATGTAAAGCCCCTGAAAGAAAACCTACAACCAAGAGAGAGGCCTGAACTAGAGGTGTCCCTCGCATATAGATACAGTAGAGAGGGGGGGGAGAGAGAGAGAATGTTTATGTGCATGGATGTGTTCAGTTTGTATTGCCTATAGAATAGCCAATAACAGGCTTGACATGCTGTCAGGTTAACCAGCCCATGTTAGTGTACGGTAACAGACCAGCTGGTGATAGGCCACGTAGGAACGTAGGGAGTATTACAGAAGGTTTACAAACTGCAAGCTTGGAAGTCATCATGACATTACTTGCCCCACCCCTGTCCTTCAGTACTCTGCTATGAACGTCATTATGCATAACAGCGTGTACACACTGACACTGTCAATACTATATCTGACAGCTCCCTGCTCCTACGCAATCTGCTCTCCACCGCACCATTCTGTTGGAATCAATGTGTCATAGACAGACTTTTAATGTCACAGCCGACTATATGTCCAATTATGGGAGTACGAAATTGTTCTCTGTCTTGGCCATGTATGGAACTTCTTTGCATGGTGGATTGTGTCTATGTGTTTGTGTGGCTTATAGGGCAGCACAAGTGGTATCATTATGAAAATAATGAGTGTCTTCTTGCAGTGCAGATGTCAGGCAGTCACAGCAAAGAAATGTGTATTGTGTTAGTCTCAGTGTTTGCATTATGTAATGGGAAGGTAGTGGAGATGATAAACATGAGTGTTAAATGTAATGTGAGTGTAAAATGTCAGTATGTTTGCTGGGGTTTCATTCACTATAAACCAAATGGAAGCAAACGGGGAGGCACCTGATTGAATTTGTCCAATAAAAACTCTCTTCTACATTGCAACACGTTTTCCTCGACTAATGAATACACCACGCGAGTTTTGGTACACAATACAACCCTGTTAAATGTCCAAAGGCAAGGGTTTTTACATTTCCAATCCTTGGGACTGCCTTAGCAGTCTGTACAGACCAATGATTATGACGATGATTCTGATCTGTAGAGTTCAAAAAGTACTCACACTCAAAACCATGAAAAGGAATAACCCAATGAGGCAGAAATACAAATTTAATATCATTAATTGAATCGTTGCTCAAAAGAATACAAAAATGGAAAGTGAAAGGTGCTATATAAATTGCTTAAATGAACGGAGCATACGTTTCAGCATTATGCCTTCGTCAGTGCTGGCGATTCTGATCTAACCATAAATTAATATGTTGTGCTACTGGTCTGAGACGATTGAAGCTCAAATATGTAGCCTATATGTATCCTAGTAGACTCATGTTAACTAGCTAACAGCTGGTTCATTGTTGCCCATGCGAGGAACTTAGGCTAAGCAAGCACTTTAGCTAGGTATTGTATGACAGAGCCATGGGCCTTTTTGCCAATATGAAAGAGAGGAGGATGGCATTGGCGTTCAAGTAGTCTACAAGTAGGTTGAGTCAACATTTTTTGTTTTACTTGAGCGCTCACGCACACACAGAAAACAGTCTATGAACAACCACATGATATTTAGCAACATTGATTGGACTAAATCCTTTTTGGTATCTTTAAGTTTGTTTTCAGCGTATTCAACTAACCATACATAACCTTGTTGATTTGATGGTGTTTACATGTTTAAGTTCAAATGGTGCTGGAATAGCCAGAGGCAGTGCTCCTGTTAACTTGTGCTGACTTGTGAAAATGCTGTGGTTTTAAATCGGTAGTTGTTTAGTAAACTGTTGAAACATTACCTTGCTTGTCCATGCTGCAGGTGATATAACTGTTTGTTATAAATGCAATATTTTCTTTGTGGACTTCACCGGACAGATGTTGCTCTCCGATATTGTGATGAAACTGAAACAAACATATGTGTAGTTTAATTTATTCTGCCACTGTGTGACTGTTGTCTTTTTGTTGTCACAGGCCACGGCCCTATTGCATTTCACGGTGGTGTATGAACAAATGGGTTATAGTGCAAACAACGCAATTATCACAACATAGGTTGTAACATGTTTTTTTTTACTGGCTTGGCTTCCTCAGTGATTTTACTGAAGTCAGAATGAGGGGTGTTGTACAAAACAAAGTCATCAGGGATTGGATCATCTCTAACCAATCAGAGTATCGAAGCCAATAACAGACTTTAAAAACACTGCTTCACGCACATATGTTCTAGCTCTGACCCAACCTACCGGTTTCTTGGACCAATCAGAATGGATAGAATGTGTTTGTGTTCTGGAAATCATCAGGGAAGTACTCAGTTTCAGACTGAGAAGAAACTAACATTGGTGGACATGGCGCAATGTTTGGCCCGAGCAAGGAGTTTGGTAACCAGGCAACGCAACTCCTACAACAGCTTGCACAGTTAAATTAAACTAATAATGCGACAATATTGTTTAAGAAGATCTGTGTTTGATTATGAAGTTACGATTTAGAAACAGAACTGTTTTCAGCGATTTCACAACATTTCATGCATTGTTTATTGTACAGGACTTTCCATAGAGATAATATTACTAGAACTGTTTTCAGCGATTTCACAACATTTCATGCATTGTTTACTGTACAGGACTTTCCATAGAGATAATATTACAATTCTAAGACAACCTTTCTCAGGTACAGCAGATACAACAGCCGACATAAGACGCGACGAGACAAACTAGCCAGTTTTAGAATTTTGTGTTGTTCAACAGCTCACTGGAGACCAAGCAGTCAGATTAATAAAATGAGACCATGCAGTTGAGACAGTTCCCACGGTAACGATGCCTCTTTACAATGACATGAAACTTTGAAACAAAGTTGTCACTTGTTGTACAAGGTATTATAGCAAACGAGTTTCATGAAATACATGCACCAGAAACATGACACACTTTGTGACTTATCAGAAAACATCTGCAAGATAGGCTAGCTATTACTGCAGCAAAACATCTAGCTAACTGTCGGCTTGGCTAGATAGCTAGCTGCTTGGCTGAACACAGAACTTCAGCCCGTTGTTCTCTGATTTGCTAAAGGGATTCGTCTTGTCTCAAGTCAAAATATTTGCTAAAATAATTCATAAAAAAAACATTAAAAAATAAATAAATTGAGGATCACCATGCCAAATGTGTTGTTGACTACCCTTACCAACTGGGGGTGGCCCGTCAGGAAGTTCAGTTGCAGAGGGAGATGTGTAGTCCCATGGTCCTTAGCCTTTTAAGGCTCGGACCCTTTTTTAAAAAATGTTCACCTAAAATGACATACCCAAATCTAACTGCCTGTAGCACAGGACCTGAAGCAAGGATATGCATATTCTTGATACCATTTCAAAGGAAACACTGAAGTTTTTGGAAATGTGAAATTAATGTAGGAGAATATAACACATTTGATCTGGTAAAAGATGATACAAAGAAAAAGCATGTGTTCATCTTTGAAATGCTAGAGAAAGGCCACATTGTATTATTCCTGTTTAGGCAAAGTGTTAGACTGATCCAATGAACCATTGCATTTATGTTCAAAATGTTGTATGAAGTCTGCCCAAATTTGCCTAATTTGTTTATTGATACATTTTCAAGTTCATACCTGTGCACTCTCCACAAATAATAGCATGATATTCTTTCACAGTAATAGCTACTGTAAATTGGACAGTGCAGTTAGATTAACAAGAATTTAAGCTTTCTGTCCATATCAGATATGTCTATGTTCTGGGAAATGTTCATGTTCCTTACAACCTCATGCTAATCACCTTAGCACATGTTAGCTCAACCGTCCCGTGGGGGGGTCACTGGGGGTTTGATGGTTTGTCTTAGGGCACATGATTTTGTATCCGATTAGTGTCTCGCTCCTTGAAAGTGGCAGCTCTAGCCTTTAGCTCAGAGGGGATTTTGCCTGTAATTCATAGCTTCTGGTTGGGATTTGTACACCACATGAACAAAAGTATGTGGACGCCTGCTTGACGAACATCTCATTCCAAAATTATGGGCATTAATATGGAGTTGGTCCCCCATTTGCTGCTATAACAGCCTCTATTGTTCTGGGAAGGTTTCCACTAGATGTTGGAACATTACTTCCATTCAGCCACAAGAGCATTAGTGAAATCGGGCACTGACGTTGGGCGATGAGGCCTGGCTCGCAGTCGGCGTTCCAATTCATCCCAAAGGTGTTCGATGGGGTTGAAGTCAGGGCTCTGTGCAGGCCAGTCCAGTTCTTCCACACCAATCTTGACAAACCTTGTATGTATGGACCTAGCTTTGTGCACAGGAGCTTTGTCATGCTAAAACAGGAAAGGGCCTTCCCCAAACTGTTGCCACAATGTTGGAAGCACAGAATCGTCTAGAATATCAAATCAAATCAAATGTATTCATATAGCCATTCGTACATCAGCTGATATCTCAAAGTGCTGTACAGAAACCCAGTCTAAAACCCCAAACAGCAAGCAATGCAGGTGTAGAAGCACGGTGGCTAGGAAAAACTCCCTAGAAAGGCCAAAACCTAGGGACGAACCAGGCTATGTGGGGTGGCCAGTCCTCTTCTGGCTGTGCCGGGTGGAGATTATAACAGAACATGGCCAAGATGTTCAAATGTTCATAAATGACCAGCAAGGTCCAATAATAATAAGGCAAAACAGTTGAAACTGGAGCAGCAGCACGGCCAGGTGGACTGGGGACAGCAAGGAGTCATCATGTCAGGTAGTCCTGAGGCATGGTCCTAGGGCTCAGGTCTTCCGAGAAAGAAAAAGAAAGAGAGAAAGAGAGAATTAGACAGAGCACACTTAAATTCACACAGGACACCGAATAGGACAGGAGAAGTACTCCAGATATAACAAACTGACCCTAGCCCCCGACACATAAACTACTGCAGCATAAATACTGGAGGCTGAGACAGGAGGGGTCAGGAGACACTGTGGCCCCATCCGCTGAATATCATTGTATGCTGTAGCATTAAGATTTCCCCCTTACTGGAAATAAGGGGCCTAGCTCAAACCATGAAAAACGGCCCCAGACCATTATCTCTCCTTTACCGTAATGTGTTTCCACTCCTCCAGAGTCCAATGGCGGCAAGCTTACTCCACTCCAGCCGACGCTTGGCTTTGCGAATGTTGCAAGATGCTGAGCCCATATTTGTATAAGAAGTGTGTGTGTGTGTGTGTTTGTGTGTGTGTGTGTGTGTGCGCACTTCTTTGAAAGATAATAGCCTACATAATTTTTTAAACAAACAATATTCTCCTCCTCCTCCCTCTGTCTCCTCTCTTCCTTTCCCTCCCCCATCTCTCTCTCCTTTATATGTGCTAACCTGCATACTGAGGCAGGGAGATCTGTGATGACCCCATGTCTGGTCATTTATTTCTGGCCTCTACACAGATTACCTGCACATGTAGGACATACACACAATCACACATTCATGTCACCGTGTAGGGGATTTGTGTGTATGTGTGTGTGTGCAACTCTGCTGTCCACTCATGAATGTCGTCTAGCTGTGGCACATCATTTCAATTAATATTGTCTTGTAGGTCGGCCTGTTACCACCCCCTCCAGGGTAATCCAAGCTATTTGTAATAAACTTAATAACTACATCTTTTTTTATCTCATTGCTTATTGATAGAAGAAACATTTGCCATGGCATTTAAATTGTAAAGAATTCTGTCTGTTCGCCTTCGATTGCTACACTGGTGGCAGAGGTTAGACAATCCCTGCGGTCTCCCTGGACTTAAGTGAACCAATATATTGGTTTCATGTTCAATACACACAACTGAGTTGAATACGTTTCCTCTAGAGGAGTAGCCTATCGTGAATAAACAAAACAATGCGCATCATGGCGGAGGCCAATTACAAAACGGCATGCATGTGTGTACAGTAGTAATTCGATTGTAAACAACAGTCAATTCACAGCCAACCATCTGCACTGCGCTGCCCCAAGCTATGAGGCAATGACTGTGGATTGAACAGGGATTTGAGAGTCATTACCTTTGTTCAAAGGAAATTATTTCTGCACTTTAAATCTTGATGTAAGTATAACCAATTGCTCATTTTACAATGTTTCAGGTAAGACCCAAGTGCAGACTATGTTGAAGTAACCATGTTTATTACAGCAACAGGGGCAGGCAAACGACAGGTCAAGGCAGGCAGGGGTTGATAATCCAGAGTGGTGGGGCAAAGGTACAGGACGGCAGGCAGGCTCAGGGTCAGGTCAGGCAAGCGTCAAAACCAGGAGGGCGAGAAAAAGAGAGACTGGGGAAAAGCAGTAACTGAGAAAAACGCTGGTTGACTTGACAAACAAGATGAACTGGCAACAGACAAACAGAGAACACAGGTATAAATACACAAGGGATAATGGGGAAGATGGGCGACACCTTTGGGGGGTGGAGACAATCACAAGGACAGGTGAAAGAGATCAGGGCGTGACACATTTAAGTTTCCTGATCTGACGCTGGGCACACAGTGTATACGCTCATTTAGAAATATAGTTTGGTGATGGACAGTGGCTGTGAAAAATGTGAACGTTAGTGGTCATCATTAACCATGCATAACTAAATTATTTTAATTGCAGGTTTTATTTGCTCTAACCACTGTGCTTCGGTGGACCAATGTGACAGACAGAATCTCTTAATCTAAATCAACTTTTCGCCCACCTCCCGAAACTATTTTCTATGCCACTCCTCAGTTGCTCAATTGCTCATACCTCATTACTCAAACTGTTAATGTTAATGACTCTGGCATGAGTGACAATGAAATGCCACTGTCATCACTCAAAGCCAGCGCTCGCCCTCATGGCAATGTTTCGAAGGCCTGTTCAGAGCACTTTTTATATGTTAAATGTTGACAACATTGATGAGTAGAAGTGAAGAGAACACAATACTGTGGGTGTATCTCAATGGGATATATTTTGACCCAAAACGAACAGTATGAACAGACCACAAAAACATGCCAGAAATGTGAGATTACTAACTGCTTGGAAATAGAATATAGAATCGGTTGCATATGAAGTACCTTAATAAACCGAATATATTATAGCCCGCTACTCTTTTGATTGATGGAAATTACATTCCCATCCCATGTACATGCAAATAGGCAAGTGTCATTGGAATCAGTTGTATTCTTTCTGATACTGTACCTCTAATTGCATGTCTCAACTTCACAGACGGGTGTGGAATTAAGACATTGTAGGCTTCCTCAGAAGGATTCCTTTGATAATTCCAGTGCCTCTCACAGACATAGTATATGTAGCAGCTATAATAACTATGGTTGTAGTGTATGGGTGGGAGCAGTTAAATTAGTCAGACATCGTTAATTTAAGTATCCATCAATATATCTTATCATAAAACATTCCCATACTCCCCTCTCCCTTTACCACTGATCTGTTGATATGTATAAATGATAAGGTATAGCAACTACATCTTGTCCATTCATATACGGTGCATTCTGAGTATTCAGATCCCTTGATTATTTCCACATTTTGTTACGTTACGGCCTTATTATAAAATGGATAAACTTATCAATCTACATACAATACCCCATAATTAAAAAGCAAAAACAGGATTATATCAAGTTTTGCAAATCTATTACAAATAAAAACAGAAATATCACCTTTATGTAAGTATTCAGACGCTTTACTCAACACTTTGTTGAAGCACTTTTGGCAGCAATTGCGGCCTCGTGTCTTCTTGTGTATGACGCTAAAAGCTTGGCACACCTGTATTTGGAGAGTATCTCCCATTCTTCTCTGCAAATCCTCTCTCTGTCAGGATGGATGGGGAGTTACGCTGTACAGCCATTTTCAGATCTCTCCAGAGATGTTTGATCAGGTTCAAGTCCATGCTCTGTCTGGGCCACTCAATGACATTCAGAGACTTGTCACAAAGTCACTCCTGAGTTGTATTGGCTGTGTGCTTAACATCGTTGTCTTGTTGGAAGGTGAACCTTCACCCCAGTCTGAGGTCCTGAGCGCTCTGGAGTAGGTTTTCATCAAGGATCGCTCGGTACTTTGCTCCATTCATCTTTCCCTCAATTCTGACTAGTCTCCCAGTCCCTGCCACCGAAAAACATCCCCACAGCATGATGCTGCCACCACCATGTTCCACCGTAGGGATGGTGCCAGTTTTCCTCCAGTTGTGATGCTTGGCATTCAGGCCAAAGAGTTCAATCTTCTTTTTTATCAGACCAGATAATCTTGTTTCTCATGGTAAGAGAGTCCTTTAGGTGCCTTTTGGCTAACTCCAAGCAGGCTGTCATGTGCCTTTTACTGAAGAGTGGCTTCCGTCTGGCCACTACCTTAAAACCTCTCTTGGGTAGGGGGCAGTATTTTGAAGTTTGAATGACAAACGTGCCCAAAGTAAACTGCCTGTTACTCAGGCCCAGAAGTCAGGATATGAATATACGTGGTAGTATTGGATAGAAAACACTCTGAAGTTTCTAAAACTGTTCAAATAATGTCTGTGAGTATAACAGAACTGATATGGCAGGCAAAAACCAGAGGAAAATCCATCCAGGAAGTGGGATTTTTTTATGTAGGTTGTTTTCCATTGAATGCCTATTGACTATGTTGTGGGTTAGGGCCCAGATTGCAGTCCCTATGGCTTTCACTAGATGTCAACAGTCTTTAGACATGCTTTCAGGCTTGTATTTTGAAAACGACGAGTAAAAATACCTTTTGGTTAGAGGACAGGGGAAGAATGCAGAGCTGCTTTGTGCGCGTGGCCATGAGCTCGCCGTTCGTTGTTTTTCTTGTCTATTGAAAACGCTATTGTCCGGTTGAAATATTATTGATAATTTAGACAATAGACAACCTGAGGATTAATTATAAACATTGTTTGACATATTTCGATGAACTTTACTGGTACTATTAGGATGTATTCGTCTGCGTGTTTTTAGCGCCCTGAAGCCAGTGGATTACTGAACAAATTGCGCCAACAAAACTGAGTTTTTGGGACATAAAGAGGGACTTTATCGAACAAAATTAACATTTATTGTGTAACAGGGAGTCTTGTTAGTGCAACCAAATGAAGATCAAAGGTAAATTATTAATTTTATTGCTATTTCTGACTTTTGTGACTCCTCTACTTGGCTGGAAAATGTTTGTATGCTTTTGTAAGCGGGGCGCTGTCCTCAGATAGTCCCATGGTATGCTTTCGCCATAAAGCCTTTTTGAAATCTGACACAGCGGCCGGATTAACAAGAAGTTCATCTTTAAGCCGATGTATAACACTTGTGTATTTTATGAATGTTTATTATGAGTATTCTGTATTTTGAATTTGGAGCTCTGCAATTTCACCGAATGTTGGCCAGGTGGGATGCTACCGTCCCACCTGCCCATAAATAAAGGCCTGATTGGTGGAGTGATGAAGAGATGGTTGACCTTCTGGAAGGTTCTCCCATCTCCACAGATGAACTCTAGAACTCTGTCAGAGTGACCATCGGGTTCTTGTTCACCACCCTGACCAAGGCCCTTCTCCCCCGATTGCTCAGTTTAGCCGGGCAGCCAGCTCTTGGAAGAGTCTTGTTGGTTCCAAACTTCTTCCATTTAAGAATGATGGAGGCCACTGTGTACTTGGGGACATTCAATGCTGCAGAAATGTTTTGGTACCCTTCCCCAGATCTGTGCATTGACACAATCATGTCTCTGAGCTCTACGGACATGTCCTTTGCCCTCATGGCTTGGTTTTTGCTCTGACATGTACTGTCAAATGTGGGACCTTATATAGACAGGTGTGTGCCTTTCCAAATCATGTCCAATCAATTGAATTTACCACAGTTGGACTCCATTCAAGTTGTAGAAACATCTCAAGGATGATCAATGGAAACAGGATGCACCTGAGCTCAATTTCGAGTCTCATAGCAAAGGTCTGAATAGTTATGTAAATATCTACAAACCTGTTTTTTCGCTTTGTCATTATGAGACATTGTGTGAAGATTGATGGGGGAAAATATCATTTAATCCATTTTAGAATATGGCTGTGATGTAACAAAATGTGGGGGAAAATCAAGGGGTCTGAATAGCTTCTGAATGCATTGTATTAGTGGAAATTAGATGAGGGGAAGAACTTTATTGGGCACAGCATGGAATATGCTCAAATTCTTAATAGTCCAGCAATGGGCTTAATCTGGGTCTGGGAAACAGGTTCTACGTAAATCTCCCTTAAAACCAAATAAGAAATATTATGAATGTGTATATTTTAGTTTAACAAATGTTTAAATAATTGAGTGTCCTAATACATCTAAAGTCATTAATTCAATGATGGTGTTAATTTGAGTGGGCTCATTTAATCCTCCGAGGTTGACAGAACCAGCTATTTCTCAGTAAATCTGCATGCAGCAATCTTCTTCAGTAACCTTCAATCACCTTACCTAATGTATTGTCCCTCTCCTCTTACCCTGTCACATAATCAACCACTGAATGTGTCTGAAAAATAAATAATACAATGATTCTGGGGTTTTATTATGCTCCTCGGTGCACGGAAAGATGAGCAGGGAATACGCAGGTGCAGTCATTGTACGTAGAGTGGCCAGTAGGGGCGGTATGTGAGCTGCAATTTGAACTGAATTTTAGGGCATTGGTGCATGGATGTCTTGTGTTCCGTTCCGGATGGACAGGGTGGAAGTTAGGTGGGTAATACATACAATATGACAGCCGTAGAGGTGGTTGAATGACTGAGGTGAATGTAACCTACAGCTGGGCGAGCTTGGTTAATGTTCCAGTCTAGTAGGCTACTTACTATGCAAGTTAGACCAAATTATATTTTATTTATTTATTTTTACCTTTATTTAACTAGGCAAGTCAGTTAAGAACACATTCTTATTTACAATGACGGCCTAGGAACAGTGGGTTACCTGCCTTGTTCAGGGGCAGAACGACAGATTTGTACCTTGTCAGCTCGGGGGTTTGAACTTGCAACCTTCCAACGCTCTAACCACTAGGCTACCCTGCCGCCATTGAAGTTATGAAATGTATCTTATCTAACATTTACAACCAAATTTATATTTTAGACAACACAATAAGTTATTTAAACAGCAATTAATGCAGCATGAATTCCTGCGTCGTTGTCCGCCATCTACAAAGTGATCACTCCTAGTTCAGTCTAGTCAAGCGGTCCCTGTGGCGTTTTCTGAGGGCGCTGTCCACTTCAGTGGTGCTGAAAGCTGATGAACCTGGTAAACCTAACCAAACAATTAAGAGAGATTTCCGTTTATGCTCAGTCACAAGAAATATCCTTTAATTGTAAGATTATGCCTATCGTGCATATTCATCTGGCACTTGATATTTCTTCTCAGCAGCTGTCCTCGTGAGTGGGTAAAATAACAATTAAATAAATTGTCATGCATAATTTAACCCCATCCTGTTAAATCCATGGAATTGTAAACCTGCATAAAATTGGATTTGGTTCAATATGACATGACATTGATTAATTAATCCTCAGGTATTAGCATATAGGCATTCAACAATGTCGCCACAGAAGTGGCACATTAATTCGCTTGTTCGGCGTTTTGTGAAGAGATCAAGCAATCAGTCAGTCAAACAAAGCATAAAGGCATAATCATCTGACTCAATTTGCATCAAATGTTTGAAGTTCCTCAATCCCCACTTCATCAAATCCCACTGTTACCAAGTCAATTAGGGTTTTTCGCTTGCTGTTTCCTATGACCGTAACATCTGCGCTGAAAAATGACAAGGTCTGTCAAACTTCTGTCCGTTATCCATCACCTTTCACCGGTGATCACCTTATGGATCTTCTTCGGCTCAACATCTGCGCCCGCGTCTTCTCTGGCCCAGTTGCTCTGCTCTTTAATTTTCTTGACATTATCCTATATTAAATCATACCTTGTAAATCATAATATTTTGTTTTGCGTGGGTCATATAACTTACTTGCAGAACCATATAATTTTCGATCAGACTACCAATGTTTATGGTGTAGGCCTACCGCAATGAATTAGGCTATTCGGTGTTTGCATGAATTTAGTAACCTGCATCCAAGCATACACTGTATAGTTGTCTATCAGCCCTCATCGGCCACTACTCTAAAATAAAAACACTGCGCTTTGCCCGCGTCTCTCTCCGGTTAGAACAAATTCTATTTTACCCGGCTTCTCCAGACAGCACCGAGACTTGAAGTCTCTGCAGTCACGTGGGTCGGGCAAACGAGCGAATGCTTTATTTAGAAGGTGTGTGTGTGTGCGCGTGCACGCGCGCGGTGTGTGTGTGTGTGAAAGAGAGAGTAGGGGGGGTCCCTCAGCATTTTTGCAGCTTGCCATGCTTTTAGACACCGTGAGCACTGGAGAAGGCGAGAGCGAGAGAAGGAACGCCAGGCTCACTATCTGTCTTTGAATATAATAACGGGGTTCCCAACCTTTCTTCCCTTATTTCCCCTTCACTTTCCGTTTTAAATAGTTATTTCCCCTGTTATAAATATAGTTGTTACTTTTTCTTTAGTGTTTCCTGCGTTTTGAGGCTTCTGAACGATAGTTGTGATTTGCAGCGTTTTTGGACATTGTTTGTGGTGCCCCAATTGATTGTCGGACAGCCGAGAATGCTTGGATGAGCTGCTTCGCTAAAAGCCGGAGATGGAGTTGCTGTTGATCTGCCTTTCCCTGTGGATATTGCAATGCAATTCTGCCGGAGCGGACTCCATCATTCATATTGGTAATCACCCTGGATAGCTATGCGCGGGTTGTAGTGAGACGTGCTGCAGAAACATCTAGAATCAAGACTTTGTATAGCGTAGACAAATGCATGCGATGCGCATAAAAACTGTAGAGCATGAAGGGCAGCTTCGGGGATAGTTTACGGGATAAATAGGCCTAATCTATTTTGACTGCGTCAAATTGTAAACTGAAAGTTTGGATGCAGTCAATATTGGGCTAATTTCCTGAACATAGCTCGATTTCCATCTTGGTGTAGGATTTTGTTTAGGCTATCAGAGAAAGTGCAGCAAGTGAATGGAATATATCGATGTCTTAAATGTCGATAAGACATTGATGATGATTTTACCCATCAGCTTTTTGGGGAATCAATAGTCCCGTATGTGGTTCACGGTTTGTTAAGCCCTCCCCCTCCTAAACCGGACCGCTTGCCTTACCTTTCAATGGAACGTGATCACAATATCAATACTATAGACGGGTTTTCATTGTGAGAGATGCAGTAGGCTTCTGGTATTACACTGGTTTATGTAGCCTAAACCTCGAGGGAGATTTTCTGTCAGTTTATGCTTGTTTGATCTGCCAGAGTTTTCCAACACATAAAAAGCACGAGTCGTCATTGTATTGGTGAGATAGATTAACTCGTGATGTTATAGGATGTTAAAAAGAGATGGCAGGATTTAAATTGATGCCCGATGTCCACAAAATACAAATTATAAACGGAAATACGCCTATAACCGGGTCGTTCCAATTAGGTGCCTTTTGAGTAGTGCAACTTGGTGGGGGGGAAAAACATGTTATTTCACCTAATTTTATAATTCTGTCAAAAAGAGCACATGTTCAACTTAATAAACAATGTATTTTCCCATCTCAAGTGGTTAAATAAAAAAAGAAAATATATAGTACGTGCTTAAGTACCAAATAAAGTAACATGGTTGACCACAGGGTTGACGAATTCATCTTAAATCAGACATACATACATGCCATTGTGACAGAGAATGGAAGCTTGTTCTGTGAAAACGGGAGGGGCAATTGAAGGCAAGCTTCACAAAAAAATGAAATTGTTAACATTTCTAGCCTGTTGGTAACAGGGTTGACGTGTTATGCTCAACCCGCCCAGTTTCCCACCACAGAACACCCGAAAATTGCCAAAAAGAGTAGAATCAGTTCACCTGTTTTTACACTATGATTTGACTATAATCCCGTTTCGCTCAGTTGGTAGAGCATGGTGCGTGCAATGCCAGGATTGTGGGTTAGATTCCCACGGGGGACTAGTACGAAAAAGTATGAATATGTATGCACTCGTTACTTTAAGTCGCTCTGGGTAAGCGCTTCTGCTAAATGACAAAAACATGTCAATGTAAAAATGACTATTAGATGTTCAGTACTTTGTTTACATTATTATTTAAAAAGGAATAGTTTTCCTATTTTAAAAACGAAAGTTAAGTTCACATAAAATGGTTGACCTTAAAATGAGGGACATATATTTGTTTTACCTTAAATCTTATCATTAATCACATTAAATAAATGGCACAGAAGTCAATACATCTTTTCCACGTTGGTTCAACACATTTTCATTGAAATGACGTGGAAACAACGTTGATTCAACCAGTGTGTGCCCAGTGGGCAATCTGCAGAAATGACTTTGTCAAAGCATCAAAATAACTCGTGCTTTAAAATGATAGTGAAAACATGGATAAATGTTGGGATTTAAGTGGGTCAAAATCTTTCTAGAATTCACAGAGGATGCACAGAGGGACACACATGCAAATATATGGTATTTCTTTGCAAGAGTAACAGATGGGCATATTCTCTACATATAACAGGCACATTGGCTGATTCTCATGCCAAATAGATTCGATTCGAGCACAGTGATAATGTGTGACACATGCTATTGCACTTTTGCACCACCTTTCAATAACAAGTCATTGGCTACTGCTGTATTCCCTTAAATATGTCCATTACTTTGTACTTATCATACGGCATACATCATTCCTCATTGCACCGCTTACATATACGAGCAGTAAGTTCTCTCTCTCTCTTCTGCGTCATTCTCCATGGAAATTCCAGTATGCTTTTAGTAGACCCCAATAACACTGATAACCCAGATAACCCTGACATTACAATTAATCATGCCACTTTCTATTGTCTTACACAACACTTTTGGTTCATGGGAATATCTGTGTTTGCGGTATTGGGTTACCTCTCTTTTTTTGAATGTGCCTGCGTCCGACAAATGCTGAAGTGCAATGGTCTCTCTCTCTCTCTCAAAAATACTGCTGGGGAATTTAACGGAAGCTACACTCATGTCTTTAACGTCTTAAATGGCATACACTTGCCTTCAATGTCAGAATAAATCATGTCTCTAAAGTATATCGTCACTTTATTTTGTAGGCTTGTCATATTACTTCACTCAATGACATCGTCTGTATGTAATCCACTGCACTACAGCGTAGCCTCCCCATACGCTGTCCTCAAAAGACACCAGCCAAAGAGATGCAACTGACACTCAACTTTTCCTCTTGAGGTTATAGCTTTCATAGATACATAGATTGTTTATCTCTATGTTTCCCTCCACAACACACGTCTGTTCTCAGCTTCATAGGATCCGAATTTAATCCCTGTAGCCTTTGCTTCTTTCAAGGTCCTGAAATGTAGCCTATAGTGAGGCTACATAGCGAGGAGCCTTTGCTCTCAGGTCCATACAGTATGTGAAATAAATCCCATTCATAGTTTCCAGAGCTGTAGGCTAGTACTATACAGCCAGCGTTTGTGACCATGTAGGTCTACTGCCGCTCTCCAAGGTCCTGAAATGCACGGCAAGGCGCTCAATTGAATGGCATAGAGCTTGGCACAAAAAAGTTATAGGCCTACATACAGCGTTCATAGTGGTACTGAGTTATATTTAAATGTGAACGTGGCCTACTTATGTGGTGGTGTTGTTTATAGTTTTTCTGTCTGTTTTTACTTCCTTTGTACACTAGAGGGCCGTATGTAGGGTCATTGGTCACATGTCTATAGGCACACGGTGACTAGGAAATGGGAATGCACACAGGTATGAAGAGCTAGGTAATTGCATCTGCTAGCATTTAAACGTGTTATGTCTTTATTTTTGCTGCTAATACATGGGCAAAACACCAACCCAACAAAAGTTCAATTTCTAGAAAGAATCCCACCTGTGTTAGAGTTGCTACAGTATTAACTATACATCAGGAACCTTTGACAAGGTTAGGCGCTTCAGTAAAAATGTAGCCTAGCCTAAATTATATTTAGCCTACACATCCAAATGGCGCAAATACCACAGTGAACAATCAATAAGGTGGTCCAGTGTAAACTGCATCATCATGTTATAAACGAATAGGCCTACAATGATGGATCAAATGAACCTGTTGGTGAATAAAAAAATCCCAAAACATGGCCACAGTTCACAGTTTATTTTCCCGCCATAAAGTAAGCTTACATAGATTTTTTTTTCTCCAACAGGTGCCATATTTGAGGAAAACGCTGTCAGGGATGACGAAATTTTTCAACTTGCCATTTCTGACCTAAGCCTCAACGACGACATTCTACAAAGCGAGAAAATCACCCACTCTGTAAAACGTATCGAGGCTAACAACCCATTTCAAGCAGTGCAGGAAGGTAAGTGATATCCAGCAGAATAATTTTAGAAATTGATTGCTTTGCTGTTATATTTCATTCCCTAGGGCTGGGGACACCGTTTCAGTTTTGTGGTTAGTTCTGAAGTCAGTGACATAATAGCGCGAGGGATAATTATCCTCTTACCATTGGTCAAATATTTGCAGGCATTGTGCTTGTATTATTTATTTTTAAACTCCTTCCATTTCTTGTTTTCATAGTTTGGTGTAATATCTGCTAATTATGATCTTAGACCTCCATACTAACACGATCAGCCTAAGAATGTAGATGCCATCATGAAATAAACCAAGGCCTAATAGCAAGGGGTCTGCTACATATGTGTATGTCTCTCTTCTTCAGCAACCTATAGTCCACTGCATCCTTTCACAATGGCCTTGAATAGTTACTCCCTTACAAAAGTGCCCACATAGTAGTATTACCTGATCTATAATAAGGTATTTCTCATTGTCATTCAGATGTGAATTCAATTACACCTCTTACAGTGCCTGCATTGAAATACCAATTGATGTATTAAACTTCCGTACAATCAACCTTCTCTATGTTGAAAGTCAGAAATACAAAAGACCTCTGCAATGTTTCACAGAATAGGAAAATTGTAGCCCTGAAATAAGCCCCAGGTATTACATTTGAAAACTCAAAATCTATTATTACTGATCAAATACAATTTTATTTGTCACATGCTTTGTAAACAACAGGTGTAGACTAACAAAAAAATGGTTACTTATCTGCCCTTCCCAATAATGCAGGAAGAAAGAAAATGGAGAAATAGTAGAAAAGTAAAACACGTAATAATAAATAAGTAACAATAACATGGCTATATACAAGGGGTACCAGTACCAAGTCGATGAGCAGGGTTACGAGGTAATTGAGGTAGATAGGAATAAAGTGACAGATTAACAGTAGCAGTAGCGTATGTGTCCAAAAAGTCATTGCAAAAAGGGTCAATGCAGATAGGTTGATATTTGGTTAACTATTTAGCAGTCTTATGGCTTGGGGATAGAAACTGTTCAGGGTCCTGTTGGTTCCAGACTTGGGGCATCGGTACCGCTTGCCGTGCACTAGGTAATAGAGAGAACAGTCTATTACTTGGGTGGCTGGAATCTTTGACCATTTTTAGGGCCTTCCTCTGACACCGTCTGGTATAGGGGTCCTGGATGGCAGGGAGCTTGGCTCCAGTGATGTACTGGGCCATACGCACTACCCTCTGCAGCGCCTTGCAGTAGGATGCCAAGCAGTTGCCATACCAAGCAGTGATGCAACCATGTCAAAATGCTGATGAGTTACAGCTAATGCCCTATGACTTGACAGCATGCTGCTGAGCCAATCCCAGTGTTTGGGAAACTACTGCATGTTGGACTTAATCAGTTAAGTTTTTGCACCGTAAAACTGGGTTGACTTCTATTTAGGGGTTTGTTTTCTTAACTTGTCCTAATTCAGAGTTGCTGCCTGTCGTCAAAACATGTAGAAGCAAACCATTTTCTGTTAACAAAATGCTTCCGCTGTCACATCTGGTGATAAGGTATCAGCTCTGAAACCAAGTTTAAGAGATGACAACAGATGTTCATTTCTGGCTGCAAACCAAACAAATTAGTGAGGACGAGTTCATATACGACAACAACAACACAAAAGTCTATTGGGTATCAAGGCTGATTGATAGTGAGCCTAAATAACCTTGCAAATGAATCCTGCTGCTTTGGCTATGATGCTTTACTTTGATTATTATCAAAGCTTACCAAGTGTGGTGCAGCAGGGCCAAGCCTAACCAGCACAAAGAATGCTGGCTAGGGGAACAAGCTCCATCTGAGCATGGTTCCCTTAACGAGGGTGTGGCAGCCCTCTCATTGACTGCCTAAAGACTTAAATGTGCGTGGCTCTCACTCTGCGGGGAGTGTGTTCTGGAGTGCACACATCATGTGAGGTATGGTTAGGGCCGATATGATTTGCAGCGTTTAAGCTTTTGGCTAGTCCTGTCGACTTCATGCATTTTTCTAAGTTTAAAGCCTGACCTGTAGAGCTCTGAAAGAGCCAGGATTTAATTGGCCTTTTCTTAATAAAAGCCTCTGTGCACCGCACTTCTGTCTCCTGTGCCTCTACCTATCATTGCCCATGCCAAACCCCCTAGACAGTGTGAAACCCCTTGCACTGTCACACCAAGTCACTATTTCCACACTAGCAGTGCTATTTCTATATTCTGAATGGTTGACTGTGGGTGTTTTAGAACTCTAGGGGCTTTCCAGTCGATGAGGCCCCAGAATCGATGAGCCTTCCTGGGCCTGGGGTGTGTGTGAGATGAGGGGGGGCGGTTTGAGTGACAGTAGGGTCATGTTGACCTTTTGCTTTGCTCTTTTGCTCACATTCACCCCACTGTGACTGCCACTCAGGACTGCCTGGTCTCATAGACTAGACGTGACATAGTAAATGTAAATCCACCCATTAACTATTTCTAACACCTGTTAACTATTCACTGCAGCAGATGAGCGTCTATTTTAGTCACCCATTTGAGATGCAGTAATATGTTGAGTGCTTTGCACCAATATCCCCCCATCCAACACCCACTACTACAACTCCATTTTCATCAACCCCTCCTAAGGTAAAAGTTGGGGAGAATTTAATTGCTCTAAGGTAAACCCATAGACTTAACAAAACCCACCTTCTACAATAACTGTCAGGTTCCCTTTTACCTTCCTACACTGGCTCAAATAGACTCAAATAATAGCTCATTTTTGAGTGTTGGCGTGACCAATCCAATATCCCCACCAGATTCCCCATTTATGACAACTCATTATTCGCAGCGCTCTAAACATGATGGAAAGCTGTCCTTTGACCATTATTGTCACTGTGGTTTAATAAGTAAAGGTACATCTCAATAATGGATTTCTTTGTGTCTTTATTTCTATCTCCTGGATGTGAGGAGAATGATCATTAAATTATTTCCCCAGGGCTGTTAATAATAACTCTTCATTGTAATTGCAAAATGTAGATTTCTGCCTAAATAGACATACCCAAAAGTAACTGATATTCATGTGTAATTACATGATTATATTTGGAAAGAAGACATCTGGGAAATTGTGAGGAAATGATCAGAAGATAGATAGTAGTTACATAGTACAGGATACACAAGATCAAGCACACACAAAATATTGTTTTTTATTTCTTTTGAAAGTCATTTTTAATTGACAAGCTATAAGTGAATTATTGATGACTAGAGCTGAAAACCCATTAGATGGCTTCCACAACATGTGAACAATACCAGGAAATAAAATGGGATTGATAGACCCACCAACTAGAAAGGGGCAGATGTTTTAATAAGTTGTGTCAGGTGTTGTCACGGGACGTTACCAAGTGTCCCTAAACCTCTCCAAAGTGGCATACGTCTGTAAATTAGATAATTCCAGTGATATTACATATTCATGATGGCATCTATATTACATTTGCAATCCCTAAATGCTATTTGTTCAGTGTAAAAACAGAATTCCGACCATATCAACCTCACTCAAACATTGTGGTGGTGTTATGGAATATCCAGGGTGCATTCAACCTCTCCAAAGTGTATGAATGTGGTAATTGCACTGTTTTTGCACACTGGATGTGCCTAAAAGTTATTGTTCACTATAAAAACTAAATTTCTACAACATCAACCTCTCTCAAACATTTTGGCTGTGTCGGGGGACATACAGGGTGACATGGATGCCTACAGCGCGTGAGCAGGTGACATCATATCTTTGATGTGCAAAGATAGTCACTCGGTGGACATTCGATGTTGACATTAAGTCATACAGATATCAATAGGCTAGATGTGTTCCTACCAACCGAAGGATTAATTTGATAGCCCCCATGTAGTTATAGCTCAAACACAGACCAAATCGAATTTTACCTTGTAAGATGTTTGCTGTTTAGTGAAAACGTTGTGTAAAATAAACATTTGGACTCTGGCTGGTGATCAATAATGGTAGGTCACAGGCAGACAAATAAGATATCCTCATGATCTGTGGAGTCCCGGATTTCAGTGTGTATCAACTAGTGATGCACCGATATTACATTTTTGGCCGATACCGATATCTGATATTTTTCTTGCCAAAGGAAAATTAGCTAGCTAGCTAAGTATAGGTACTGAAACAGATTGTTGTTTTGCTATGTTTTTAGTTAGCTAGCTAACTATATAGCTAGGTGTCATCTAAAATAACCCTCATTTATAAGACAGTGCTTATTTAATTAATGGTGGTCGGACCCATCTATGTGAAGCTAGCCACAATAAGGATTAGCCACAATAGTGGAATTTGCGGTAAGCCTTCAAAATAAAAGTATGGCATAATTCTACTATTTGTATTAATTTGCATCACTGTCAAAGACATACTTTTATTTTTAAAGGCAAACCCCACATTCCACTATTGTGCCTGATCCTTATTGTGGTTAGCTTCACAACACATAACCCGGTCCGGTCGAGCCTCACTAGCTAGATGAAGCTAGCTGGCTGCTTATAACGTTAGCTTTGGGCAACAGGGTTAATTAGCTGGCTAGCTATTTATTTTCATGAACTGAAGTTCAATTTCAATAGGAAAACAACAAGTGGCAACCTAGCTAATACTTACTCACAAAGATTTCTAAATGATTGCTAAGAATAATGAAAATGACTGCAGGTTCTACTGTTCATTGTTTTCAGGCTGGTTGTATTGGTGCTAGCTAGGTACCAAGCTAAAGTTAGCTACCCCGGAAGTTGTGGTCGAACAAATGATGCTTTATTACCAACGCGTTATTGTAAACACATCGTTCGTGGCCGGTGTTTGCTTGTTTGCAGACTTTTTGTACAGCTTTGACAGTGTTACTGTATTTCTTTTGCCCCAAACAGCGCTCCATAGTATGTATGTCGTGAAGCTAATAGCAGTGACGCTATTATTGTGTAACTCCGGTAGGCCAACATCTGAAAAATAGCGCACTTGGTAGTGTGTACCGGTGCTCGACCAGTCGAAGAAAGCCAACATCACACACGACAGAGAACAGTTGATTGTCAAGGGAAATTAATTCCATTATCTGGATTTCGCCTTTGAGTTGTCTCACTGAAATGTTCTTACTCTTTCAAATGACTGCTCGACTTGTTGACTGCTCGATCCACACAGCAGATATTGTGGGCTAGGTTAGGAATGCTGTGTTGCAAAATTTTACCTGGCATCATTACGTCACATTATATAGGCATGCACTGTAGCTTAGTTTTTAACATCGGCGTTAAACTAGACATCGGGTCGATAGCGAAGTTGGCATTTTTAGCTAATAATGTCCGATTCCGATATGTTCACCGATATATTGTGCATCCCTAGTATCAACGTATTGTGTGTTTATTTTCGTTTATGTTTCTCAACGCTAACCAGAATGTAGGTAGCAGCCTTCTTGAAATGAGGTCATCGGCTCGGCCTGCCTTATAAATTCTTATGTCCATATATGGTAATAAGTCATACCAAAGATTTGAAGGCGCCGATCAATAGCCATATACCCAGCTTTCCGCAAACACCCTGCTTTTGCAGATAGGGGCTACCATTCTCATACCAGACTGATTTAATTTTTTAAAAATCAAATAGGGTCCCCAAATATGGGGACTTTACATTTAAGAGGTTTTAATTACCCAGTGGTTATTTTTAATCTGTCATAAGTTCTCTGATAGGCCTTCAGACCCTGCAGTGCTCCAATCGGCTAAGTGAGGTCACAGCCATGGTGTACATTTCACCCTTTCATTTAGTCCATGTCTAACGCTATCCCTGTAATTATATTGTATGCTTTTGGGCCTGGCTTGGCCATGCTGCTTATTGTGCATTAATGCTGCATTGTATAGTGTTGGATTTGACATTTTGAACATTAAAATATTAAATAAATGAGAGGAAAGAAACATAGAATCAAAGGAGAAAGAGACTGGGCCTCTGTAGAAAGACAGATAGCTGTGGAATGTGTTGGAATGTGTTGGGGGACGGGAGCAGAGCAACGTGTTGATACAGGGGAGACATGGATCTCTGTGGATCAGGTGAAGGTGGGGTTGAGGTCAGGAGGTGAGGACAGGTCACCTGAAGGGAGTAATACAGGTTTGGTGTCTTGTTACTCTTTTCCTGTTAAACCATAAGATGTAAGGATTGGAGAGAAGGGGGGGTGTTTTAAGTGGGATATATATATACGTATATATATGAGTGGGACAAATGTTGGAGTGTCTGAATACAGCTGTACAGAACCTTTGGGAAGAATGAAACTTGGTTAAAGCTTCTCTAGTGTCTGTGAGTTATTTACTCTGAAAAAAAAGAACCTAACACTAGTATGGAGGGTTTATATTGTTTACTAGCACGCAGCGCTGCACTGCAGAAGGGCTGTGTAGATTTGCATGACAAACTGAATAGTTATTAAACAATAGTTAGCCGATAGTAAGAGATGCAGTATGTGTGATCCCGCTTTAGTTCGGTGTGCAAGTGTGTGTTCACGTGTACTGTATGTGTGTGTGTGTTGGTACTTTGTACATGCTGAGTTGACTGTGTGTGCATTTGTCTGTGTATATGTGTTAAATAGTGATCTATTTACTGTTCGTATCCTAGGTGTGTTTGCGTAGGTATTTTTGCTGTACCTTTCCTCACAACCTGTCCTGTCATGTATGAATGCTGCCTTATCTGTGCCTGTTCATGCTGTAGTGACCATGTAGTCTAATGCAGATCAGATCATAGCCAAACCTCTGGGGCTACCTGGCAAATATAAATGCCTGTCAAACCTGCAGCACATCGAGGCCTGAAAGACACTCCATAGAATATGAATTTGTTTATATCCCCTTTGGAATAGAAAGAGTCAGCATTGACAAGCGCCATAGGACCTGTCAGAGAATAAAGGGACAAAGTGAGCTGAGAAAGAGAGTGAGAGGGTGTGAGTTATGGTCCAGGCCACTGCTCCTAAATGTGGTCACTGTTCTGTCCGTCCTCTCCCCCCACCCTGGAAAGTGTTCCACTGGAGCATTCTGTACAAGGCGTTGTCCTTTGTGCCAAAAAACCTGGGCTGCTGCAGTCATTCCTTGGGTGCTCTGGGATATGTTGTGTTACTCAGGTTATTGACTCTGTATGTCTCTCTTTGAGTTTACCAGACACCTCTTAATGCATTGAGAGTGTAAGTCATCTCAAAGAATCAGCCTATAGAGGAATTGCTAACACTTTGAATGTGATTTGCCATTGGGGTCTGGCGTGTTGGTACCACTGTTGATTAGATTTAAAGGCTGCCAATTTTCTTTTTACTCTGATCTGTATTCAAAGGAGTCATCGGCTTCTCTCTAAATGTCACCGCGAGCTGGGATTTCACTAATCTTTTAATGTGGGTATCAGAAAACAGACTGGCCTTTTTAAAGCATGGTACCGCGTTTAGAGAAAAAAAAAGTAAAGCAATGTTATTTGTTTTACCCCCCTATTCCCTCAGCGATTACAAGGCCTGTACTTGCCAGGTTTTCAGGAAATGAAATGGTGAACTTTGGATTCAGATGTAAACAAAGTGACTGTAAGGCACTAATTAGGGTGTTTCGGGCTTATCAGTGCTCTCTTTTTTTGTTTTCTCCACCGTTTCCGCATGCTCAGAGAACTCCAGTTGAAGTGTCTTTAAAAAGTGATTTCAGATATTTTCATAGTAGTAGAGCACATTGGGTGGTGCTCTCTCTGGGCCACGCTGCTACAGGTTGAGTTTTATTGTGGAAGGTAAACATAGACATCATGGTATGAGGTCTGCTAGAGACTGTGGATGAATTGGACTGACTCTGTCATATACGGTATGAAGATTCCCAATCCATTGTTATTGTAGTATGTTGTCATATCCACATGTACTTGCCTTTCTGTCTGTAGAAATGATTTACTAAACTAACACCAACATGGGTTATTATCCTGCATTTCTCTTCCATGTTGCAGTAAGAACAGTGCAGGTCAATATGACAGATGTTTTCACTTTTCTGTGACTCTAAAACCTCAGATTTTCCACCAATGCTCCATTAACTGTAATAGTGATGTAGGTGGTGAAGAGGGAATCGATACTGATTGTCCAATCAGATGGATGCTTATGATTGTCTGTCAGCCTATATACAGTACTCTCTTATACATCCAGGTCACAAGTCTAAGGCATAATGGATCTTTTTTTTCTATGGTTTGTTGTGCTTTGACATTATTGAGCTGCTTAAAAAGTGCTTGAGAAATATTGATGGAGAGGAGGGCAGGGATGGCGAGGTGGAGGGGTGGGGGGTGGGGAGGAAGGAGGGATGGGGAGGAAACGGATGGTGGGAGTAGGAGTTGGGGATTGTGGGGGTGTTCAGGGGGAGGCATTTGTTGGAACCCCCCTGCCTCATGCCGAAGAGCTTGGAGGGCAGTGTGTATAATTTACTACCCACCTCCTGCACCGTTGGCTGCGGAGGACTCCTTTCCGGGACGGAAGACGAGGAGCGGAAAATAAGCCTCAGAGTAAATCCTATTACATTAAACAGGAGGGGGAGGGAATGGGAGAGGGGGGGGGGGGCTGTGAAATCTTAGGGAATAAAAAAGATTAAGTCATTTGAAACTGTGTGGCTCTCGGTTCAGCTCACTGCCACATTGACTACAAGGCAAATGAGACCGTGTTTGTGAGTCGTTGTCTGTGGCATCGCCTAGAAACATTGTTCCATTCAGCATCAGTGAGTGGGCCCATCTGTTACTGTGTCACTCTGCCACAAGTCCCCACACTCCTGCCCAGGCATTATGGATTCACCTCATAATGAGGCTATGTAAGCCTTTAGACAGTGAAACACCAAAACCCTGTTTTTTTGTGTGAAGAGCAGATGAAATCTGGACAAAATGCTATTAATAATGATAATGTGTTTATTTATTTTCCAACTGCTCAAAACGCATTACATTCAGACATGCGCTATAGCTCTTGCCTTTTTTTCAGAACACATTGCTTTGAGACCTGTCATGGCTGAAGTCATAGCAAGCTGCAAGCTACAAACCCAGTTAATTCCCCAAGCCATTTCTGTCATGCCACCCACATGAACGTCTACAGACATAAAGTGCTACTGTGTATAATGCAAGTGGAAAAGCCACATACACAACAGATTATTTGATCTTTCTCACAGATTGTTGCTGGTAAAGGAAATGTGAGATGAATAATGCCTTTGCATGCTGTGGTGTACTCAACCCAACCAGTATGCTTTATGTTTCACAAATGAGAGCATGCATCGCTGCTTTACGAACACTGACTTGATTTATAACCACTAAGCATTGGGCAGATTTAGTATTTGTCTGGACATTTTTCACATGCAAAAAAAAGAAGAAAAATGACTTTCCAGAACCAGTCATGCGGTGCCCTCTTTATCCCTCTGTCCATTCTTGTGATGTCACTTACTAGGGTATTCTTTGGCAATCATACTGTAGGAGGGTGAAAAATATCTGAGGTACATCATTCCACCTCTCCATAAGAGAGGGCGTTAATTATGAAGTAACTACATGTTAAAAAAGGATCTTCTGGAGGGGGGGGGTATACGTGTGTGAAATGAACGTCCTCGGGCCCTTTGTAACTAAAGTTAATGTGAATTATTCATATTTTACCTTAGTCAAGTAAAGTACACTCACCTTCTTCCCTTTTCTAGTCATCTACAGGTTTGACCTCATTATGTCCTTCCCAAGACAAGAAATGTTCCGTGCCATTGCTCTCATTTACCCCATTTGTAATCAGTGCTGCAGTAAAGTGTTATTTGCTATGCATGTCGTGTGAGCCACGTTTTGTTTGTGTGTGTGTGTGTGTGTGTGTGTGTGTGTGTGTTTGCTTGGAGCAGTAGATGTCCTGGCAATAAAGCAGCTTCACATAAACTGGCCAAATAGCCCATACAACACTGTCATCATTGCCAAACTAGCAGCTTTGGATATGCAGACATAGCCTACATGCCTTGTGAATATTACAGCCTTAAGACTAAATTAACATGTACAGTTCTGCATTATACTTGTATGCATACATTATACATACATGTAATGTAAATTACTTGATGGAAACTTATTCCTTTGTGTGATTCTTGAAAATGTTGAATAAAGCAGGAAAGCTATCGATCGTTAGATCTGATCCTAATGGACATTCTAGATGACAGCATGGAATAAACAGTCCCTAGCTACTAAGGCAAGCTTTAAAAAGGTCAGATTGAAGTTTCTCAACTACAATCCCGAACAACGTAGGTTCAATCACACTTATGTTCAGTCATACTCAGTCAGTCATCATTCTGCTGGCCACATTCAGCTGTGATTTGTCTCCAGGCCACAATTCCCAAGCAGAAAATGTGTATAATTGGTGATTCTTACTGTTTTTAGTGACTTCACCTTTGACACAGTTCTACTACAAACTGACTCTGATTGAACCTGTAGCATGGACATGGAAAGCATAGCAAAATAAGAGGTAAGCTTAGGAAACCTTCACTGTGGTGCAGCTTAAAAGTCTGAGCCAAACAACCTCTGTGTTGGAATGAGAACATTGTATTTCATCATGATGTCTTAACGGAGGACAGAAAAACAAGTGGATGAGTAGGATGTGATGATGAGGTGATGAGCAGGACTAGTTAGCTGGAGGGCTAGAAGTGTGGGCGACGCATCTCTAATTGTCTCCATCCTCCCATTCTCCAAACCAGCAGGACGGATAGCTTTCCTAGGTGTCCTAGCAACCACTACGAATTCATAGTACACGACAGAGGAATGAGACACTCTATCCTACATAGCTTACTCCCACCATGTGTGTACATGCAAAATCCTTCCAAAAACCACAACAACAGCTACTCTTAGAGTCACAATTCTAAACGTGTACTTTTTACTTACAGTCAGAGGCTAGACATTATGTGACAAGTAGTAAGCACATGTTGCAGTGTGGAGAACATGGATGTAGAAGTAGATAAAAACTGAAATGTCACTATCTTAGTGTATGAATAATTTCAATAACAGGTGCGTTTGATGGAAATGGCTGATTATGTTTCTTATTTTAGGTGTTAATGGATGCGGCTTCTCAGAAACTGTTTTGTTCAATATCTACCTGTTGCATGGACCGTGCTCTGCATATCTGTTCTTAGCAGGAGAGGATGGGAGAGAGGGTGAGCTAGGGAGTGAAATTGAATCATAATTGTGGTGAAAATGATAGTAAATTGTTACAGAAGTCCCTGGCAGAATGTCTGGAAAATTATTGTCTGATATGCTCAATATCCTGATATCACTTCTCTGTCTGGACATAATGTGCAGCAAGACAAATGCTCCCCATCTAATGTCTGTCATTGACAAAAAGGTCCATAGTTCTCCTGTATGCTTCCCTCACATTCAGAAAATTATGCATTTGTGTCTGTGTTACCTCCTTTCATAGACGAAAGCCTGCTACCACATGAGCCACACCATAATGTAACACTGTGAGAGTAATGTCAGGGCTATTCCACTTTGTGAAATTGTGAAATCAGAAATATAAAGAGCAGTATGCTTTATTCCATTTTCCACTTCCAAAAAGAACAATACAACAGCCGGTAACACTTTACATTTAAGGGATACTTTGGGATTTTTTTGCAATGAAGCCTTTTACAGTGCATTCGGGAAAACTGCCCCTTTCCACATTTTGTTACGTTACAGCCTTTTTCTAAAATTGATTAAAAAAATAATAATCATCTCATCAATCTACACACAATACCCCATAACGACAAAGCAAATACAGATTTTTTTGTCATTTTAGTAAACAGATACCTAATTTACATAAGTATTCAGACCCTTTGCTATGAGACTCGAAATTGAGCTCAGGTGCATCCTGTTTCCATTGTTCATCCTTAAGATGTTTCTACAACTTCATTGGACTCCACCTGTGATAAATTAAATTGATTGGACATGATTTGTAAAGGCACACACCTGTCTATATAAGGTTCCACAGTTGACAGTGCATGTCAGAGCAAAAACCAAGCCATGAGGTCGAAGGAATTGTCCATAGAGTTCTGAGACAGGATTGTGTCGAGGCACATTTACTGTATGGGTACCAAAAATTTCTGGAGCATTGAAGGTCCCCAAGAACACAGTGGCCTCCATCATTCTTAAATGGAAGATGTTTGGAACCACCAAGACTCTTCCTAGATCTGGCCGCACGGCCAAACTGAGCAATCAGGGGAGAAGTGCCTTGGTCTGGGAGGTGACCAAGAACCCGATGGTCACTCTGACAGAGCTCCAGAGTTCCTCTGTGGAGATGGGAGAACCTTCCAGAAGGAGAACCATCTCTGCAGCACTCCACCAATCAGACCTTTATGGTAGAGTGACAAGACGGAAGCCACTCCTCAGTAAAAGGCACATGACAGCCTTCTTGCAGTTTGCCAAAAGGCCCTTAAAGAACTCTGACCACGAGAAACAAGATTCTTTGGTCTGATGAAACTAAGATTGAACTCTTTGGCCTGAATGCCAAGCATCACGTCTGGAGGAAACCTGGCACCATTCCTACTGTGAAGCATGGTGGTGGCAGCATCATGCTGTGGGAATGTTTTTTTCAGCTGCAGGGACTAGGAAACTAGTCAGGATCGAGGGAAAGATGAATGGAGCAAAGTACAGAGAGATCCTTGATGAAAACCTGCTCCAGAGCACTCAGGACCTCAGACTGGGGCGAAGGTTCACCTTCCAACAAGACAATGACCCTAAGCACTAGAGGTCGACTGATAATGATTTTCCAACGCCAATACCGATTATTGGAGGACCAAAAAATTATAATTACAAGTATATCCTATGTAACTACATTGCTCTAACATTACACTTGATTCTGTATAGCCTTTGAGCCAGGTCATAACATAGAAATTGAAAATGACCGGTAGTTAATGACAGAGTGTGCCTTGTTACAATTGTTGTCACCAGGTCCTGACCTATTTATCAACCCTGGTATTAAATGTGGATTCGATGTTAGTGGCACCTAGTTACATGCAAGAAAGACACATTTTGGTTTGAGTTATTAACATGTTAATTCACAGGTGATCTTCAAATTTGTAATTACACAACAATAGTTGCATAGTATTACAATAACATTTGTAATAACATCAGTAATTACACATGTGGAATAACCTTCAGCAACTAGATTTGTAATTACACATTCCTTGTTCCAACTGTAATAACTGATAGCGCTACAACCTTATTACATGTAATTACATAGTAACACCTATATAACTACTATGTTGTTAATACAGTTATTACTGTGTAGTTACATAGTAACACCTATATAACTGCTATGTTGTTAATACAGTTATTACTGTGTAGTTACATAGTAACACCTAAATAACTACTATGTTGTTAATACAGTTATTACTGTGTAGTTACATAGTAACACAAATAACTACTATGTTGTTACAATAGTTGTTACTGTGTAGTTACATAGTAATATGTGCAACTTAACGTAAAGTGACACACAACAGCCTCTGACTGAGCGTCTTGGAGAAGCATGTTTGTGGCCTTAGGGATTTCTCTTCACTGAATTTCTCAGGAGTGTAGATGATGGAATCTGTACAGACTGTGTGTGTTGGCTGGCTGTCACTAGAAGTTAAAGTAGCCTACTTCTCTAGATTGTGCTCGACTTTCTAACTATCATACTGTGTGATGCTGTCATGGTACTTTTGGACATTTCTGTCTCTTGGATATACTGTAGTTTCTCAGACAGAATGTCTCAGTGTGTTTTTATGGACTGAATCAGATCAGTTGTCTGTTTGTTTTGTGGTGGTGTCTTAATGGACGGTGTGTAAAAAGATGATCTCTAATTCTTTAAAATCAACGTTCTTCACCCCAGGGCAACAGCCCCAGTAATAAAATGCCACTATTCAAAGCAACCCTTTTATATCCACGATTAAAGCTATTGGATCAGATTATTAATGCTTTTTCCTTGTTGGAACACAATCTCCTTTCAATATCACAACTTTCATTATGATATTCTGAGGAAATGCCAATTTGGAACCACATTGGATTTGTTGACACATAGACCAAGGCTAAATTGTATTGTTCAGGCTAATGGAGGCTTTAGTGTTGAGCTAGATCAGGATAGCTATTAGTGTGTGTGATAGCCCAATCCCCTGCCTAAGGAGGCAAGTAGCTTAGACCCTTTGTAAAGGGTCTATGTGATTCCCCCTTAGAGATCTACAGCCTTTTGTCCTCTGCACCAAGCACGATTTACCCTTAAAACAGTGTAAATCTCTGATTATGTATGAGAAGGCTGGGGTCGGAGAATGGGTTTGGGAATATCATCAATAATCCCTCTAGTCCTACAATGCATTTCAATCCTTCCGTGCTGTTGAAGTCCTTGTACCGCTTGCTGGTCTTTGATTTTACTCTTAGCTGCTTCAAGCATAAATAATCCACTTGCACTATAGTCTTCCCATTTTTGTGCTTTTCAAGTGAGCTCTGCGTCAGTACGATTTTTAGTGTATTCACTAACCAGGTAACTAACTAGGAAACCTCAAAACATAGACGTGTCATCAGAAATGGTTGAAACCTGCCCGTTGCTTATGTAAAGAGAAGTACGATCAATGGTCGACATAGATGATAGTAATGCTGATGACAACATCCTGCCTGTTCCGTGCTGTGTTTGAGCAGAGTCAAGCTGAATTAAGACGTGTCAGGCTGCTGCCAACCATGGGCTCATCCCAGGCTCATCGGAGCCTCACAGTAATGATTATTTGATCAGGACTATTTGAACAGCGGGGTATGACATGGCTATCTGCATGACAATAGCCTCATTCCATTCCCATTGGGGATCCAGCTTCGGAAATTTCCTCAAACCTGTAATGATCAAACAGCCTTTCCTCCCACTCAGCAGAATGATTTTTTTGGGGGGTGAGGGTGTGTGTGTGTGTGTGTGTGTGTGGGGGGGGGGGGGGGGGGGGCACTACCGGTTATGACACTACCGGTCAAAAGTTTTAGAACACCCACTCATTCAAGGGTTTTTCTTTATTTGTACTATTTTCTACATTGTAGAATAATAGTGAAGACATCAAAACTATGAAATAACACATATGGAATACGGTAGTAACCAAAGAAGTGTTATACATTTTAAATATATTTTAGATTCTTCAAAGTAGCCACCCTTTGTCTGTAGTGATGACAGCTTTACACACCCATGGCATTTTCTCAACCAGCTTCATGAGGATTGTTTTTCCAACAGTCTTGAAGGAGTTCCCACATATGCTGGGCACTCATTGGCTACTTTTCCTTCACTCTGTGGTCCAACTCATCCCAAATCATTTCAATTGGGTTGAGGTCGGATGATTGTGGAGGCCAGCTCATCTGATGCAGCACCATCACTCTCCTTCTTGGTCAAATAGCCCTTACACAGCCTGGATGTGTGTTTTGGGTCATTGTCCTGTTGAAAAACAAATGATAGTCCCACTAAGCACAAACCAGATGGAATGGTATATCGCTGCAGAATGCTCAGGTAGCCATGCTGGTTAAGTGTGCCTTGAATTCTAAATAAATCACAGACAGTGTCACCAGCAAAGCACCATCACACCTCCTCTATGCTTTTAGGTTTATGTACGCTTGTTTGTATATTTCTGTTTTTGTATTTGTTTTGTTCATAATAATAATAAACAAATAATAAAAGTCAAGCACCCAAGCTAACTTGCTAGCTACTTCCAGACACAAATGAGAGAACAGCTCACTGAACATTACTCGCCCTAGCAGAGCTGGTTAGGCTCAGGTGTTACATATTGAGATACATTTTCATTTTGTCAAAAAGTTTTATGCTATGTATTCCTTTTTTGTTTTTACACTTATTGATAATTTCAAAATAATATTTCAATTCTATCTCAAACAATGTGAAGAGGGGTTTGTGCTCCGCCCACTTCATTTTACGGATAAAGAATCTGCCATGAAAAATGCCAAACAGCTCTCTGTCCTTGTACTCCTGGATATATGTGCTGCATTCAACACTGTTGACCATGATGTCATTCTGGAGAAACTGGAGTTGGCCTCTCCGGTCCAGTTCTAAATTGGTTTAGGACCTATTTAACCAGTTGAGTGTTTGTCACACTTAGTGAATATAACTCAAAGAAAATACATCTCACATGTGGCGTTCCACATATTTTTAGGTCTGGTACGGTTCAGAGTTATCAGAAAGCACAGCATTGATTTTCACTGCTACACAGATGTTACACAACTTTACATGTCTGTGTCAAGCAGAGGATTTTAGCTCCACGGATAAATTATTAGATTATTAGTGATTTAAATACTTGGATGGCTCACAACTTCCTCCAGATAAATAAATCAAGACCGAGGTACTTATTAATGGAGCCAAAGCACAGAAAGATAATCTGGCCACGCATTTTAATTCACGGGCAATAAATATAAAACACCAGGTTAAAAGCCGAGGTGTTATTTTAGATTCAGAACTCGATTTCCAATTTGACAAAAATAGCTTTTTACCACCTAAGGAACTGTAACGGGTGTCGTCTTCTGAAAACAAAGAAATACAAAAACATAGAATGCCCACCCAAATCACACCCTGACCAAACCAAAATAGAGACATAAAAAGCTCTAAGGTCAGGGCGTGACCCTTGCTGCGGGCCCCGGACTGGGCACCCTCGTTGCGGGCCCTGGGCTGGGCACCCTCGTTGCGGGCTCCGGACTGGGGCCCCTTGCTGCGGGCCCCGGACTGGGCACCCTCGTTGCGGGCCCTGGGCTGGGCACCCTCGTTGCGAGGCACGGACTGGGGACCCTCGTTGCGGGCTCTGGACTGGGGCCCCTTGCTGCGGGCCCCGGACTGGGCACCCTCGCTGGAGGATCCAGACTGGAGGGCGTTGCTGGAGGGTACGGACTGGAGGGCGACTCTGGAGGGAGGAGACGCAGAGACAGCCTGGTGAGTGGGGCTGCCAGGGCCCCACCTAGGGCCCACCAGGATGGGGAGACCTACAGGAGGCCTGGTGCGTAGAGGAGGCACCGGATGAACTGGGCTGTGGTGGAGCACTGGAGCTCTGGTGCGCAGCCTTGGCACCACTCCTCCAGGCTGAATGCCCACTTTAGCCAGGCCCCTCCAGAGTGCAGGCACAGGTCGAACCGGGCTGTGGGGGAGCACTGGAGATCTGGCTCAATGCCCACTTTAGCCCGGCACGGGCAGAGCGCAGGCATAGGACGAACTGAGCAGTCCCAGCGCACCGGAGACACAGTGCGCAGAGCCGGCACAGGATACCCTGGGCCGAAACGGTGCACCGGAGACCAAGCCCGCTGAGCTGCCACAATCCACCCTGGCTGGATGCCCACTCTTGCATGGCACTTGCGGGGGCTGGCATATTGCGCTCCGGGCTATGAGCGCGCACTGGAGACACCATGCACTTTACCGCATAACATGGTGCCTGACCAGTACCCCGCTGCTTCCGGGGAGTTGGCTCAGGTTTATAGCCTGACTCCGCCAATCTCCCCGTGTGCCCCCCCCCCCCCCATTTTTTGGGGGGGGGGCTGCCTCTCATGCCTGCTGCGCTGCCTTGCCTCATATCGCCGCCTCTCATCTTAGGCTGCCTCCAGTTCTTCCTTCGGGCGGCGATATTCCCCAGCATGTCTCCAGGGTCCCTTACCGTCCAATATCTCCTCCCATGTCCAGGAGTCCTGAACCCTCTGCTCCTCCATACCACGCTGCTTGGTCCATTTGTGGTGGGTAGTTCTGTAACGGGTGTCGTCATCTGAAGAGGAGGAATCGGACCAAAGCGCAGCATGGTAAGGGTTCATGACTTTTTATTTGAACTGAACACGAAACAAAAATAACAAAGGGAATAAACGAAACAGAAACAGTCCTGTCAGGTGCAGAAAACACTAAACAGAAAATAACTACCCACAAAAACCATGTGGGAAAAAGTAAGTATGGTTCCCAATCAGAGACAACAATAGAAAGCTGTCCCTGATTGAGAACCATACCCGGCCAAAACAAAGAAATACAAAAACATAGAAAAAAGAACATAGAATGCCCACCCAAAACACACCCTGACCAAACCAAGATAGAGACATAAAAAGCACTAAGGTCAGGACGTGACAGGAACATTGCCAATGTGTGGCCGTTCCTCTCTCAGGCTGATACAGAGAGACTCATCCATGCTTTTATTACAAGCAGACTTGACTACTGTAATGCTCTCCTGTCTGGTCTACCCAAGAAAGCTATTGGTCAACTGCAAAATATACAGATTGCTGCAGCACGGGTACTGACCAAGACCAGACGGAGAGCACACGTTACATCGGTTTTAAGGTCTCTGCACTGGCTGCCTGTGCTTTTAGAATTTATTCTAAGATTCTTAAATTGGTTTTTAAATTAATCCACGATTGTGCACCCACATACATGTCAGACATGCTTTTAAGTTATGTGTCCAGTACAGTAGGTCCCTCAGGTTCTCTGGCACTGATATGGTCTTATACTATCCCAAAGCCTAGGACCAAGAGGCATGGAGAGACAGTCTTTAGTTTCTCTGCCCCAAGCCTCTGTCATAGCCTGCCAGAAAACCTGAGGGGGGGCCGAAACTGTGGACATATTTACAATGTATCTTAAAACACAACTTTTAGCTTTGATTTCCTTAGGGCTCTTGTTAGTTGTTCAGTTTTTATTGTTCTTTTGTTTATTTGTCATGTTATGTTTGTTGTGTAGTAAGTATTTCAGTTTTTATTTTCATTGTTTTTATAATTTTTATCCTGTGAAGAACTTTATGTTGCATTCCATGTCTGAAATGTGCTGTATAAACAAAGCTTGATTTGAAATCTCCCGGTCCTCCGAGTAGGCGGAGTTTGTCTATTCAGACAAATGATATGGTTCAAAATGGCAACACTTTGCCTACCCGGTGCACAGGGCTTCTGAATCAAGTGCACCTACTGCTACCAGCGTAACACTAATAAAAAAAAGGGAGTGCAAGCCTTTATCATTGGCTTTTCTACAGAAATGTTTGGTGATCGACTAGGGATGCCTTGAAGATCGACCAGTCGATCGCGATTCACCGGTAGGTGACCACTGGTGTATGTTTTATATGACATGTCAATGATATAATGAGTGGAAGCTTGATGAATAAAGGCTGCAACTGAAAATGCCAGTAATCAAGTACTTGTTTATGAAATGCCACTCAAATGCATAATGTGCACGCACACATAAGGTGCCACTGTGTGTCTGACATGTGACTGTGACCGATCCATCGGGGACACACACATATGTGCGCACACCAGTGGCGGTCAGTGCCGTTTATGATGAGGGAGGACGATTTTTCTTTTCATAAGCATGGCCTTATTTCTATTACAGCATGTTGGATGACTGTCATTCATATTCCATTCACCCAGTTCAATGTAACATCGATAGGTTTACACTCAAATTTTCCCTATACCCATTGATGGGTTTGGATTTCTGAGCTTTAACTGTTTATTTTATTTATCATCATTAGTTATATTATTAATCATTAGTTATAATAGAGACATGAGGTGCCGTACTTAATCTTGGGAGGGGCTGAGTGCTGGGAAAACGGTCACATGGCAGTACTGATAAGGGGAGGAACTGTTTATTGCCCATATCACTTACTGTAGCTCCCTGCCTAGCAATAATGATGCAATGTTTAGCGCTAATAAACGAGACTCCACCCAACATGGGGTATACATACTATCACGGGTGGAACCATGTCTTTGTCTGTTCAGCTGTTCGATCCTCTGGGAAGAATAAACTTGGTTTGAGCTTTCACAGTGTCCGTTGAGTTCTTACTCTGATAGTTAGAACCTAACACCATCATGAGGTTGCTACAACCTAACCTATTAATGAACGTTTATAACGTAGGTGCATACAGGTCGAGAGAAACATTTGAGATGACAGACAGTGACACGTGGACAGACATTGACACATTCAATACCGCCTTTCACACTCTTTCCTGCATCTAGCTTATCTAGGGTGTAATCATTAGTCCAACAGTTGCAAACAAGTTTCTATTGGACAAATTCAGGTATTTTTTTTATCCCTGTTTCATTTTAGTTCCATTTATACTATTTTTCTCAACAGAATTGGCGGAATTAATACACCCCTGATCAAAGCAACCACGTTGTATTCGTTCTAGCCCCTATGCACTCTCCTCCTCTCACCTTTTCCCTTTGTTTGTAGACTTCAATGAACAACACATCAGCTGTATGTGACCAGGCGAAAAAACCTTTCCAAGCCAAACCATGTCACAACCTCTACACACACCTACATTGTTGTCCCCATATTAGCTAAAGTAACGTCCTAGTCAACATAGCTAAAATAACTAATGCGCTAGTAAACCTGCTACAACCATGCAGTAATGTTACAGTGCATAGTCAGTAAGCAGTTACACCGGTGGACCCAGGTGGCAATAAATTAATAAAACCAAAAGCTTACCTTGACTTGGAAGAGTTCCAGTGTTGTGTTGGATAGTCATAGCCAGCTAGCTAATATAGCATCCCTCTGTTTGAGCCGGGTGTTTGAGTAACTAAACTAGCCAGCTGCATTCGCAAGCTAAGTAAGAGAAACTGAAAGTGAAAAAATATGACACTCTCTCTCTCTCTCTCTCTCTCTCTCTTGCTTCTTCTTCGTTTTTGAAGAATTGAATTGGTTGAAACCTGTTCAACTTTTGTCTTTCTCTCTCTTTGAGTCAAATACTCACAACATTTTATGCATTGCAGTGCTAGCTAGGTGTAGCTTATGCTTTCAGTACTAGATTAATGATCTGATCCTTTGATTGGGTGGACAACATATCAGTTCATGCTGCAAGAGCTCTGATCGGTTGGAAGACGTCCTCCGGAAGATGTTATAATTACAGTGTAAGTCTATGGAACGGGGTGGGAACCAAGAGCCTCCTAGGTTTTGTATTGAAGTCAATGTACCTTGGTAGGAGGATGGAAGCTAGCTGTCCTCCGGCTAGACCATGATGCTACCCGACAGAGTGCTGTGTAGGCTACTGTAGACCTTCATTGCAAAACATTGTGTTTTAATCAATGATTTGGTGACGTGAATATATTTAAAATAGTTTTATCTAAAAAATAATAACTTTTTCAATGTTTTACCATTTTTATTTTTATGAAATTCACAGAGGAGGATGGTCCTACCCTTCCTCCTGAGGAGCCTCCACTGGCACACACACACACACACAAGGTGTGAAAATTTTCCTTCCTGATGTTCCACCCACAGGGTTAGTGCTTCTCTTTTCACACATCCCCTCTTCCTCTCTAGCCACAACAGACTGTCAGTCACAGAACTAACATAACTAATTAGCCTTTGATAATTAAAATGCATATTTAATTCCATCAGAAAACATATGGGCATGCTGAATTTTTCATCACCTTTTGTAAATACGGCAAAACAAGCAGAATGACACTCCATGTATCCGTACTGTGAACATCAGTGCATCATTGTTGGCTCAATAGAATGTTTGCACACAGCAATATGGGGATAAAAATGGCTAGGTAATCATACTGTGGAGAATAACCAGGGGAGTTCAACATACTTTCGGTTGCATTGGTTCTCCCATTCCTTCTTTACCGCTTACTGTGCTCTATCTCTGCATTCTTACACTCCAACACCCCCTTGTGACATTATGATTAACTCTGGGGGCTAAAGATTCTGGGGTAATGCTGAGGTCCTGAGTGATATCACCTGGGAAATCACTTATCATGCCTGCTACATATAGATTGCCACACATTGACGGCTCTTTATTTGACTGTGTTTTGGTTTGTTGCATGCACGGGTATGCATTCATAGGAACCTGCCAATTATTCTGGGCTATTAGATTTAGATAAACACCCCATGCAAATACCCAATACCCTCTCTGTCTTTTGGGGATGATAAAGCATGTGAATGTGCCGCAAGCTTCAGTGCTGTTATTTAGTTTTTTTTTTTATCAAAGAGAGAGCATTTAGGGACAGATAAGAATCTGAATGTTCAGGATGTGTTAGTTTCTCCCTGGAGATCGCTCCAGATTGGGTTATTAGACTTCTGGACACGAAGACACATGCCTGTCAGATAAAGTAGACAATCTAGTCCAGTGGTGGGCAATAATTACGGCTTGAGGGCCACATCGGGATTGCAAAATTCAGCGGAGGATGCATAGATTTTTTTCATTCCGATTTGTTTGTCAAAAGCAATTTGCGGGCCTAAAAAGGGGCAGTTACAGTATTTGAAAACGTGTATGTCCGTTGTCTTTTCTTCATACTTTCTATCTAGTTGTAGATGTTCAAGAGTGGCCTGGAGTGTTTTTTTAAACCTCCCCCCAGATCTAGAACAGAGTCCGTTAGGAAGGAAGACATTCTGTGGAACAAATGTGTCTACAATTTACATTGTATTATGATGGCACTCAACTACTTAGGCTGCATTTACAAAGCCAGTCCAATTCTGAACTTTTTCCCAATTATTGACAAAATAGCGGGTCTGATTGGTCCAAAGACCAATTAGTAAAATAAAATATCATAATTGGGCTGCCTGTGTAAATTCAGCCTTAGCTATCTCTGTAGACTTAAAAGTGTGAGTGGTAGTTTAACTTCCCTTTGAATCCAGTATTCATTGTCTATTTCCAAGAACTCCCTTGCTATAGGCTTACATGTGTTTACAATGTGTTCCTGTTAATTCAGCCATCTCATCTGATAAATTAGGTACAGTGTAACAGGTTGGCGTACAGCATGTTAGCGTCTCAGGACAAACATCTTTAAGTTGATTACTAACCTGACAATGTATCGTGGAGGAACATTGCATTTATGAAGTGACAGACAGTACACCCCTGATAGGTCTGTTCCAATGCCAATATTGTTCATAGCTTGTAGCCCCTCTATCTGGCGTCTAGTTTCTAAATATACTCATCAGCCAATCAGTGTGTTTTACTAGTCTGACTACTAAACAGTCTCCAGTGTACGCCCTCGACACTTCTCCCCCACAGCCCACACCTTATTGCATTTATTATTTACTTGCCGCCATCCATTTAGTCATTCTAATTCATAAAAGTTTGAGTAAAACTGTTTTGATTTGAAAAGACTTGCTCTCCAATTGATGAGCAGATACAGCCATTTGTTTTTGGTAATCCTGCATATGATTACTATTGTTTGTTTTCTCTTTTTATATATATATATTTTACCCCTTTTTCTCCCCAATTCCATGGTATCCAATTGGTAGTTACAGTCTTGTCCCATCGCTGCAACTCCCGTACAGACTTGGAGAGTCAAAGGTCAAGAGTCGTGCGTCCTCCGAAACACGACCCAGCCAAGCCGCACTGCTTCTTGACACAATGCCCACTTAACCCGGAAGCCAGCCGCACCAATGTGTCGGAGGAGACACAGTACACCTGGCGACGTTGTCAGCGTGCATGCGCCCGGCCCGCCACAGGAGTCGCTAGAGTGTAATGGGACAAGGACATCCTGGCCGGCCAAACCCTCCCCTAACCCAGACGACACTGTGCCAATTGTGCGCCTCCTCATGTGTCTCTCGGTCGCGGCCAGCTATGACAGAGCCTTGACTTGAATCAGGATCTCTAGTGGCCAGTGCCTTAGACCACTTCGCCACTCAGGAGGCCTATTTATTTTCTCTTAATGATGCAAATTCCCACAGGAAGAACTGGCATGGTGATCACATTTAATCAGGCTGTGAAAACACTACTCTGGAGAGGTTATTTTATCACTTAGAAATGGGCTGCATTATCCAAATGAAAAACAAGCAGAGGAAGAGGCAGATTTGTCACGGAGTGATTAGTGCTCTAGCATCCCGCTGCAGGAACAGCAGCATTTCAAGGACAGAGGAAACCTCTGAGGTGTGCTCTAATACAAACACTGCTTTAACTCTTTATTGTACAATACTCTAACACATCTTACAGTACACACTGACTCCACACTGGTACTATCAATTAGGAACATGGAGGGTTAATGGAGCCCATCCAAAGAGCTGCTATTAGTCCCACCTTGACACTGCTGGTTCTTCTCCCTCCCTATTGATATACGTGTAGTATATAGGAGCCCCTACTGTTCCATACCTCCCCATCTCCCACCAGCCTTTCACCACTGATTTATGGGGATTAATTCAGTCCTCTCTTCATATTGAAAGCTCCTCATATACATCGTCAATAACTGGCCGTATAGTGATATCAACATGTGGCTCTATGATTTACAGAGCCCCGCCTGGTCTCCTGCCTGGGTGCCATGGGGGAACAGATTAAGGACTAGGAGCAGCAGCTGGGTGTCGACACAAGTCATCAACAGCAAGGGAAAGCCATTAACTGGCCAACCTTTCCACTGTGATTATCCAGCTGTGCTTTGGACCCTTCTGGGGACTGTCAAGACTTCTCCCCAGAGTTCTGCTCCCCAAAAAGCAGCAAGAGCTGTGGGCTATGGGCTGTGGTAGTTTGAGCTGAAGACAAACTGTGGTCAATGTTTTGAACTATTAGGTTGACCAGAAAAATCTATGCAGAAAGGCTGTAGTCTATGAGATCTATGGCTGCACATGGTAGATGTTGGCTAGAGTGGACATATTGGCTGTGTGATTTCCTCATTGAGGCCAGTTGGGGATCGATGATCTGTGCTAGGTGCATTCTCTCCTTGCATTGGGTCATATTTCTACTTGACTTAATAAGCAAGTATAAGCAACCAAGATGTTAGGCAACACAAAGCGGCACGCAAAAAAGTTCACACACACACACAATAAATCAATACACACCAAAGGACAGACAAACATTCAGCATGTAAAATCAGTACACAGCTAGAAACAGGCACACACATTCTATCTGCCCCTTTTCTCGGGTGGCAGGTAGCCTAGTGGTTAGAGTGTTCGGCCAGTAACCGAAAGGTTCCTATATCAAATCCCTGAGCTGACAAGGTAAAATTATTTCGTTCTGGCCCTGAACAAGGCAGTTAACCCACTGTTCTAAGGCCGTCATTGTAAATAGGAAGTTGTTCTTAACTGATTTGCGTAGTTAAATAAAGGAAAAATAAAGTATGTTTTCTCTGAGTCTACCGCTGGGAGCATTTTACCGCTGCTATCTTTGATTAGAGCTGATTTTGTGAGACCCTGATAGACTTTATTACTGGGTCGTTCCATATGATTTCAATCACTTTCTGCACCCCTTTTGACTGAACGAAACCTTCAGTACATGCTAGAAGTGCCCATGGTAGAAGTGTTCAGAAAGGGGCTTTTGGGGCCTGAATGCCAAAACATTCAGGAGATAGAGGTGCTCAAAGTTAATTTTCTATACCCCACCCCATCATGATAAATCCATGTTTTTGTCAGTGAAAAATATGAACGGTTAAGTTTAAAGCTTACAAACAGGGTTGTCAAACTACTCTATGATTTCTTGAAAATAAAAAAATACATACCTTTTACCTTTAACTTCAATTTTTTAAAACTGTGTGAAATGTTTTAGCTTAGACTCAATTTTACATCACATGAGGTGTTTGTGTTGTGCCCGTCATAGTTTGAGACTAGAGGTCGACCGATTATGATCTTTCAACGCCGATACCAATACTGATTATTGGAGGACCAAAAAAGCCGATACCGATTAATCGGCTGATTTTTATTTATTTATTTGTAATAATGACAATTACAACAATACTGAATGAACACTTATTTTAACTTAATATAATATATCAATAAAATCAATTTAGCCTCAAGTAAATAATGAAACATGTTCAATTTGGTTTAAATAATGCAAAAACAATGTGTTGGAGAAGAAAGTAAAAGTGCAATATGTGCTATGTAAGAAAGCTAACGTTTCAGTTCCTTGCTCAGAACATGAGAACATATGAAAGCTGGTGGTTCCTTTTCACATGAGTCTTCAATATTCCCAGGTAAGACGTTTTAGGTTGTAGTTATTATAGGAATTATGGGACTATTTCCCTCTATACAATTTGTATTTCATTAACCTTTGACTATTGGATGTTCTTATAGGCACTTTAGTATTGCCAGTGTAACAGTATAGCTTCAATCCCTCTCCTCGCTCCTCCCTGGGCTCGAACCAGCAACACAACGACAACAGCCACCCTCGAAGCAGCATTACACATGTAGAGCAAGGGGAACAACTACTAGAAGGCTCAGAGCGAGTGACGTTTGAAACTCTATTAGCGCACGCTAACTAGCTAACCATTTCACATTGGTTAGACCAGCCTCATCTCGGGAGTTGATAGGCTTGAAGTCATAAACAGCGCAATGCCTGACGCACAACGAAGAGCTGCTGGCAAAACACACAAAAGTGCTGTTTGAATGAATGTTTACGCGCCTGCTTCTGCCTACCACCGCTCAGTCAGATACTTAGATACTTGTATGCTTGTATGCTCAGTCAGATTATATGCAATGCAGGACACGCTAGATAATATCTAGTAATATCATCAACCATGTGTAGTTAACTAGTGATTATGATTGATTGTTTTTTATAAGATAAGTTTCATTACTACCAGAAACATGGTCCATCCACCGTGGTATGTCATATTGAATGAGAATGTTTATTCTATTATCTACATGTCTAGGATTTCAATAGATTTCCTATGGATTGACAGTTTAATTTATAACAATGGATATTCCCACTTAAGTCAACATCATCTAATGTGTGGACCTCCAACTTTCTTTGTGGTAGCATTTGAAAATTGAAATTGTATTCACGTTTGAGTACATTTATCAGCCAAAACAAGACTCCCACCCTTTATTCAAGCATATGCTGTGTCTCAACCGATGTTGGGCACAACACAAAAACATCTGATGATATAAAATAGGGTTTACGCTACAACATATAGGAACATGGAAAAAATTGTATTTTAGGCATTTTTTGATAATTGACGTTAATTAAAGCTTAAAAAATGACTTCTATTGATAAAAAATTTAGAGATAATTTTTTTTCTTCTTCAATAGATCATAAAATAGTTTGTATTCTTTCAAATGATATAAAACTCAACCGTTCATCTTTTTCAGTGATATCTCATGATGGGGTGCGGAATGCAACATGGGTCACTATCTCCTGAACGTTGTGGTTCGGCTACCTCTAATGGTGCTGCTATGTAGTCGAGGCCAACAAACACCTGAGGAGCTCAAAACAACTCAACTGGAAGCGTACACAGCCATTAAACACTAAGGAAGCATGTGTGTTTAGCTTTGATGTAAAAATATATTGGTAGGGTGTGTGTGCGTGTATGAGTGCACGAGTGCGCAAGTGCTTGCGTTTATGCACAAATGTGTGTGTGTGTTACCTTACTGGTCATAACCCACTGTGACGTTATGTGACACGGTGATGAGGCTGTTTGCTCATTATACCACTTTTCTCACACATTCCTCCAGAAGCCACTCGGACATTCCCTTATTCACTCAAGACATTTACAAAATATAGATATCCTGCATCGTTGGAAGGGCCTGTCAGTAAGCATTCACTGTTAGTCTAAAAATGTTTTGTTTATTTACGGAGCATTTGACAATTAAAATGTGATTTGATGTGCTTGAAATCAGATCTAAAAAGCTCTGGAGGCTCATCCTCCTGTCTATTGATTATTTGCCGCATGCCCCATAAATTGCAGGATGGTTCGATTTACACTCATTAACCATTTGCCAACCAGTATCTTTCTCTGTCACCACTTTCCACTTGCGACAGTGATTCCCTCTGCATGTTGATCGCTGTAACAGTGGAATACAGATATCTGTGATATATTTCATTGGCTTATATGTTTGTTTTTTACGACATAGTATACATGCTAAAGATTTGTTGTGAAGAATTTTGATCGGCCATGTGTTACTGTGCTATGGCAGCATACTAACCAGCAGGCTGAGCCCACTGAAATGCACCAGTCCGAATAGTACCAATGTTTTCACTTAAAATACTACACATATGTAGTTGTTGACCTTGACCCTTTGGTGGTGTTATTATGCAATGTTCTTATGGGCTGTAGTAGGTAATGACTTGAGAGTGAATTGTGTAGTTGTGCCTATGCCAGTCCAGTGCCTAAATAGATCATATGAGTTTATTAGTCACATGCACAGGGTGGCAGATGTAATGCAGGATACAGTGAAATTATTACGCTTTGAGCACCAATCGTGCAGGTCAAAAAGAGGAATGAAAGAAATTAAGAAAATGCATGTCCATTTGGGGTGGGGACAGGGTAACTGTCCATAAGGGGAGTAGCAGGGTGGAGGGGTAGAAAGGGGGACAGTGTCACGTTTTATCAAGGTGGGTGGAATCAGGCGCAGAGAGCAGGTTTCAGATATTTGACAGTTTATTCTCCGGTGCACAAAAACACACGGTCAACCCAACACACAGGGTGAATAATCCAACACAGGATCAAAAATAGACCGGAGAATAAAACACAAGTACTACACCAAATGACATGAATACAAAAACAATCCCGCACAAAACAAGGGCGGGACAACCTACTACATATAAGGACGTTAATTAAACTAAAATACACACAGGTGAAACTAATAAGACAAAACCAATAGACAAACGAAAAAGGGATCGGTAGTGGCTAGTAGGACGGTGACGACGACTGCCAAGCACCGCCCGAACAGGCAGGAGAGCCAACTTCGGCGGAAGTCGTGACAGACAGGGTGAGCAGGTAGCTGCCTAGAGGGACATTAGTATTCGAGTACTTGCAAGAGTATTAATACAAACATCATAGGCCTATTTTAACAATGAAATGAAATACAATGTCTAAATTAAATACAATTATCAAACAAATCGAATTGTATTTGTCACATGCCCCGAATACAACACCTTACAGTGAAACGCTTACATATATGTTACATTGCTACACACAGGGATATACACTGTTTTCATTGTCCCCCTCTACTGATTTAGACCTGGGTCACCAGGGTGGCAGGGTAGCCTAGTGGTTAGAGTGTTGGACTAGTAACCGGAAGGTTGCAAGTTCAAATCCCTGAGCTGACAAGGTACAAATCTGTCGTTCTACACCTGAACAGGCAGTTAACCCACTGTTCCTAGGCCGTCATTGAAAATAACAGCCTAGGAAGTCTTAACTGATTTGACTAGGTAAATAAAGGTTAAAAAAAATGTGTGCAATTAATTATCAAGTTAGAACAAAAAAACAGCAGGCTCTGGACCTTGTAAGATTTAAGTACCCCTCACCTATGGCATCAACAAGTTTGTCTAGTGTGACATCTCTCTCCTCAAACTCAAAGGCCCTTGCAGTCAAGCAGAGTGATGCTGTGAATCAAGCCATTTCACAAGTTTAAAAAACACATTTTTTAACACATGTATCCAGATATCAGAAGAAAAAGACATGATTACCCCCCCCCAAAAAATAAGATATTATTCGAAGAGTGAAAGTATTTCAAATGTCGATCCCTACTGTAGTGACGCTTCTTTCTCTGTCGCTCTGTAGCTCTGTCACTTAGTCAAGCCTGTAGCATCTGACTGCAGTTCTATGGCCTTTGTGTGGGAGGGGACAAAGCTCAGCAAACACACTCCCATCACACTGCTTTACTATACCAAGACTTACCCAGATGAGAGACTTCAGCTATTGTGAATTTTGACATGGTCCAACCTGCTTAGTTGTTCAACTTATTCTTACAGCAGCTTGGATTTTGGGCTTTTGACAGTTTATAAAGACAAGCTGAACAAAGACGTGTTAACCTCTATGGGGTCGGCCCCCTCCACGCGAGACAGTTGAGCTAACGTAGGCTAATGTGATTAGAATGAGGTTGTAAGTAAATTAATACCTGGTATGGCACAGGTATGGGATGAGTTTAATGGGGTGTTTTCCCGTTTCTAGTTACACTAGAAATATCAAAAAAGTTGGATTGTCTGCACTTCATTGTTGCTCACACTTTCTTGAAGCACGTGGACCGAGTGGCGCAGCAGTCTTAGGCTCTGCATCGCACTGCTAGAGGCATCACTACAGACCTGGGTTCCATCCCAGGCTGTATCACAACCAGCTGTGACCGGGAGTCCCATAGGGGCGTCGCACAATTGGCCCAGCGTTGACCCGGTTAGAGGAGGGTTTGGCTGGGGTAAGCCATCATTGTAAATAAGAATTGTTCTTAAATTACTCGTTAAATAAATGTTCAATCAAAAAGTGGTTCCTTCATGTGTTTATGAATCATGGTCTTAGGGCATACCTTACATCGCTGAAGGAGGTGGCATTTACAAACCACAAGTATTTACAATCCGATTCCCAACATTGGTATTGTGTCAGAAATTCCAGTAACCGCTCTAACTACTTCAGCTTGAGATTACATTTATCTAAGGGCCGACCTTCTCCAAGATGGCTAGCGTATCAGATCATTAGACCACACATCTCTGGCTCCTCTGAGGTAATCAATTACTGGCCTAAATTAAAGTGTATTTCATTTGTTTCCCTTAGTGTGTGGCTGTACTCCAAGGCTCGGGAATGAGGGGTATTCCTTAGTTTTTTTTCCCTTATAGAGTTTCTTCCTTTTGAAGAGTAATGTGGGCTGTAAACCAGGAGAAATGAATTCTCCCTGGTGAAGTTCTTCTATTGAGTTCCCCAAGCTTGTACCTGCCTTTTAATAGTACATCTGTTGTAACTGAATTGTAAAATCTTTATCTACAGTATCACATGGTCTTTTTACTCTGTAGTCTTACCACAGAGGTACTGTATTTCAGCCAATCATGAACCTACCAGTTATGCCTTCATATGTCTGTATATTTGTGTGGAGGGTCATGATTGATCAGGAGATACTCTGGAGCACCAATACAAACATGCATTCTCATACACACTGACTGACACCCATTTTTTATTATTATTTACATTTTCATCATTTAGGTGCTACTCTTATCCAGAGCAACTTACCGTAAGATGTGAATGCATACATTTTCATACTGGTCACCCATGCAAATTGAACCCACAACCCTGGCATTGCAAACACCATGCTCTACCAACTGAGCCACATGGGATAGGTCAAACACTCACACACTTGCTCCCACTCATCCACCTGTGTTCAGTGTAGTAGGCACGGGAATCGTCAGTGGCCTGGAGCAGTAATACCGGTGTCAAACATGTAAATCAGTCAGGCATTTCCCCTCAGGCAGACACTTTTTCTCATATAACAGCCTAACCTTGTCATGTCTCCTAGGCTTGTACTACTTGGTATGTGATGGCGTGTGTGTTTATGTGTGTGTGTGTGTGTTTATTTGTGTGTGTGTTTGTGTGTTGAATATAGAGATTCATTTCTCACATTAGATCATGCACAGGGTGAAACAAAGGACACACAGATCCTTTCCACCCTATCAAGGCATGAGCATAAATTATGTGTGGTCATTGAGCTTTAATTTTCACATTCATTTAAAAGTTAATTATCATGGGAAGCCATGTTGAATAATTTATGCATTGGGAGTGCACCAATTAAGAGGTGATATGTGTCAAATAAGATACTAATAAGATACTAAATACTACTCCATATGGAAAAATACTGAATATTGACACCCCATTTGACTCTGCAATGTCCCCTTGAGCCAATGGTTAATTCATATTTAACTTCTTATGACTGGGGTCAGTATTGAGTAGCTTGGATGAATAAGGTGCCCAGAGTAAACTGCCTGCTACTCAGGCCCAGTTGCTAATATCTGCATATTATTATTAGATTTGGATAGAAAACACTCTGAAGTTTCTAAAACTGTTTGAAGGATGTCTGTGAGTATAACATAACTCATATGGCAGGCAAAAACCTGAGAAAAAAATCAAACCAGGAAGTGGGAAATCTGAGGTTTGTAGTTTTTCAAGTCATTGCCTATCGAATATACAGTGTCTATGGGCTTCCACTAGATGTCAACAGTCTTTAGAACCTTGTTTGATGCTTCTACTGTGAAGGAGGGGGGAATGAGAGCTGAATGAGTCAGAGGTCTGCCAGAGTGGCATGAGCTGATCACGCGTGCTCACGTGAGAGTTAGCTCTGTTCCATTGCATTTCTACAGACAAAGGAATTCTCCGGTTGGAACATTATGGAAGATTTATGATAAAAACATCCTAAAGATTGATTCTATTCTTCGTTTGACATGTTTCTACTAACTGTAATATGACTTTGTCTGGACTTGCCTGTGCGTCGTGGGTTTGGATTGTGTACTAAACGCGCAAACAAAAAGGAGGTATTTGAACATAAATTATGGACTTTATCGAACAAATCAAACATTTATTGCGGAACTGGGATTCCTTGGAGTGCATTCTGATGGATATCATCAAAGGTAAGTGAATATTATAATGCTATTTCTGACTTCTGTTGACTCCACAACATGGCGGATATCTGTATGGCTTGTTTTGTTTTCTGAGCGCTGTACTCAGATTATTGCATGGTGTGCTTTTTTGGTAAAGCTTTTTTGAAATCTGACACAGCGGTTGCATTAAGGAGAAGTTTATCTAAAGTTCCATGCATAACACTTGTATCTTTTATCAATGTTTATAATGAGTATTTCTGTAACTTGATGTGGCTCTGCAAAATCACTGGATGTTTTGGAAGCAAAACATTACTGAATGTAACGCGCCAATGTAAACTGAGATTTTTGGATATAAATATGAACTTTATTGAACAAAACATACATGTATTGTGTAACATGAAGTCATATGAGTGTCATCTGATGAAGATAATCAAAGGTTAGTGATTAATTTGATCTCTATTTCTGCTTATTGTGACTCCTCTCTTTGGCTGGAAAAATGGCTGTGTTTTTCTGTGACTGGGTGCAGACCGAACATAATCGTTTGGTGTGCTTTCGTCGTAGAGCCTTTTTGAAATCGGACACAGTGGTGGGATTAACAACATGTTTGTCTTTAAAATGGTGAAAATACTTCTATGTTTGAGGAATTTTAATTATGAGATTTCTATTGTTTTGAATTTGGCACCCTTCCCTTTCACTGGCTGTTGTCATATCGATCCCGTTAGCGGGATCTAAGCCATAAGAAGTTTTTAACAGGGATATATATCCCTTACACAGAGAGATGGCTTTTTCCTCATTTTCTGACAGGGTTTTAGATTATTTTATGCCCAATATAAATTAATTTGTAAATTATGTATTGTGTCATTGGAGTCATTTTTATTGTAAATAAGACTTTTACATGAATGTGGATGCTACCATGATTATGGATATTTCTGAATGAATCGTAAATAATGATGAGTGGAAAAGTTATAGACGCACAAATACAAAAAAATGCTAACCTCCCCTGTTATTGTATTGGTGAGAGGTTAGGTTATGTCTCGGGGTTATGATATTTATACGTCTGTAACTTTCTCATTCATCATTAGTCATGATTCATTCAGGATTATCCGTAATCATGGTAGCATCCACATGAATGTAGAAGTGTTTAGAAACGTATTGTATTCTTATTTACAATAAACGTGACTCCAAAATGACACAATACATTATTTACCATTAATTTCTATTAGGCACAAAATAATCTGTAGCATAACCAAAACAAACTGCAAATGCATCCAACAAATGTGTAGAGTCACAAGCTTGATGTAGTCATTGTGTAAGGACCGGCGCCGGCAAAGAGAAGCAGGTACAGGAAGTAAAACATTTAATTTGGAACAGACATCAAACAGGACACCGTCAGAACCGGGTATGCAAAGACAAACAAACATTAATCCAGAAGCGGGGAACAGAGCTGGGGAACAGACAGATATAGGGGAGGTAATGACACAGGTGATTGAGTCCAGGTGAGTACAATAATTGCTGATGTGCGTGACGGGGGAAGGCAGGTGTGCGTAATGTTGGTGGCAGGAGTGCGTAATGCTGGGGAGCCTGGCGCCTTCGAGCGCCAGGGAGGGGGAGCAGGCGTGACATATTGCATGCTATGAATACGGTACCAAATACTGAACTTTTTACTACTTTAATGCACATAAGTGAATTTGACCCAGTACTTTTGCTCCCCTAAAATGATTCACCCGATATGAATGAAAATACCCTGAAATGAAAGCTGACAGTCTTAACTCTAACTTCTTAGTCATTGTTCGATTTCAAATCCAAACTCTTGCAGTATAGAGACAAAATAAGAAAAAATGCTTCAATGTCCCAATAATTACGGAGGGCACTGTATATACAGTATATCAATTCCGGGGACCAGAATTGTCCATCCTTCCTACTAAGTTTCCTTAATCACTCTCCCATCTACTTCAATACTGTCTAATTAGAACAACAACAAAAAAACATACAAAATAAGAAAAATAAAAGAACCCATGGTAAAGAGTGGGACTCAAATTGAAAGATGCTGAGCATCTCCAGTTCCCTAGAGGAGCAGAGTGGTAATGACGCAGGGCAGGTGTTGTGCACGGCAGTGATTTGCTTTGCTTGGAGAGACAAGCCTGCTCCACTCCATGTTTCTTTGACCTATGGCTGTAATTACACGAGGGAGATATCAGGCTCATTCTAGTGTAAATATTGTCCTGTGCGAGCCAATTTTTATTGAAACAGAAGCTTCGCTTGATCTGACACATCAATTCTAAATTTGGATGACGCTGTACAGATTATTTTAACATTTTATAGCAAAGAAGGGAAATGGTGGCTTTCCCTTCTAATCAACATGTTAGAAGGAAGGAATATATACAGTTGAAGTCGGAAGTTTACATACACTTAGGTTGGAGTCATTAAAACTAGTTTTCAACCACTCCACAAATGTCTTGTTAACAAACTATAGTTTTGGCAAGTCGGTTAGGACATCTACTTGTGCATGACACAAGTAATGTTTCTGACAATTGTTTACAGACAGATTATGTCACTTATAATTCATTGTATCACAATTCTAGTGGGTCAGATGTTTACATACACTAAATTGACTGTGCCTTTAAACAGCTTGGAAAATTCCTTTAAATGATATCGGCTTTAGAAGCTTCTGATAGGCTAATTGACATCATTTGAGTCAATTGGAGGTGTACCTTTGGATCTATTTCAAGGCCTACCTTCAAACTCAGTGCCTCTTTGATTGACATCATGGGAAAATCAAAAGAAATCATCCAAGGCCTCAGAAAAATAATTGTAGGCCTCCACAAGTCTGGTTCATCATTGGGAGCAATTTCCAAACGCCTGAAGGTACCATGTTCAAACAATAGTAAGCATGTATAAACACCATGGGACCACACAGTGATTATACCGCTCAGGAAGGAGACGCGTTTTGTCTCCTAGAGATGAACGTACTTTGTTGCAAAATCCCAGAGCAACAGCAAAGGACCTTGTGAAGATGCTGGACGAAACAGGTACAAAAGTATCTATATCCACAGTAAAAACGAGTCCTATATCAACCTAACCTGAAAGGCCGCTCAGCAAGGAAGAAGCCACTGCTCCAAAACCGCCATACAGTTTGCAACTGCACATGGGGACAAAGATCATACTTTTTGGAGAAATGTCCTCTTATCTGATGTAACAAAAATAAAACTGCTTGGCCATAATGACCTTCGTTATGTTTGGAGGAAAAGGGGAGGCTTGCAAGCCGAAGAACACCTTCCCAACCGTGAAGCACGGGGGTGGCAGCATCATGTTGTGGGGGTGCTTTGCTGCAGGAGGGACTGGTGCAATTCACAAAATAGATGGCTTCATGAGGAAGGAAAATTATGTGGATATATTGAAGCAACATCTCAAGACATCAGTCAGGAAGTTAAAGCTTGGTCCCAAATGGGTCTTCCAAATGGACAATGACCCCAAGCATATTTCCAAAGTTGTGGCAAAATGGCTTAAGAACAACAAAGTCAAGGTATTGGAGTGGCCATCACAAAGCCCTGACCTCAATCCTATAGAAAATTTGAGGGCAGAACTGAAAAGCGTGCGTGTGCGAGCAAAGAGGTCTACAAACCTGATTCGGTTACCGGGCCAAAATTCACCCAACTTATTGTGGGAAGCTTGTGGAAGGCTACCTGGAACGTTTGACCCAAGTTAAACAATTTAAAGGCAATGTTACCAAATACTAATTGAGTGTATGTAAACTTCTGACCCACTGGGAATGTGATATATGGATTAAAGCTGGAATAAATCATTCTCTCTACTATTATTCTGACATTTCGCATTCTTAAAATAAAGTGGTGATCCTAACTGACCTAACACAGGGAATTTTTACCAGGATTAAATTTCAGGAATTGTGAAAACCTGAGTTTAAATGTATTTGGCTAAGGTGTATGTAAACTTCCGACTTCAACTGTATACAAGCATGTTGAAAGAAGGAGCTGACATAGAGTACAGGTCAAAAGTGTGGATACACCTACTCATTCAAGGGTTTTTCTATATTTTTACTATTTTCTACATTGTATTATAATTATGAAGACATCAAAACTATGAAATAAAACATATGGAATCGTGGTAACCCAAAAAAGTGTTAAACAAGTCAAAATATATTTTATATTTGAGATTCTTCGTAGTAGCCATTGTTTGCCTTGATGACAGCTTTGCACACTCTTGGCATTCTCTCAACCAGCTTCATGAGGTCGTCACCAGGAATGCATTTCATTTAACAGGTGTGCTTTGTTAAAACTAAATTTGTGGAATTTCTTTCCTTCTTAATGCGATTGAGCCAATCACATAATTGACCATAGTACTTATCAAACTTGAAACCAAGCTCACATATGGGTTTATTTGATGGTAAAGATGTCTCACATGCTAAACAGTGCTGAACTATTATAGCAGGTAGACATGCTGGAATGTCAACATCACTGTTTAGAAGCAGCTTTTACTAGGCTGGATATGTAATGTGATCTTCTGACAGGTAAATCAGCTTAATGAATAGCTGTCTAACTCAGACTCATCAGATTGGAATGGGAGAGAAGCCACAGTTTAATTCTTACACTGGCATACTATTGTATGGCAAGGACATACTTCTGCAGTTACTGCAGTGGTTCCCAAACTCGGGGTCACGGGACAATTTCCAAAATCCTAAATTATAATATCGTATTTGTATCTCAAAAAGATTAATGTGGTTAATCTTAATAATCTAAATGAAAATGATTCAAATCTAAAAGATAAAATGTATCCAGAAAGCACCCTTAGATCATTGGAAAAGGCAGCACTTTCTTATTTATTTAACCTTTATTTAACCAGTTAAAGCCTGTTGAGACCCAGAGTCTCTTTTTCAAGGGAGACCTGGCCAAGAAGGCAGCAACAATCAATACATAATGTAATTAACATATACAACAATACAACACAACATCATCCAGCCTAAAAAAAGCATTTACACTCCTCCGTAACAGAGTCTCCCATCAATATTTGAAATTCATTCATTTACATTACATTTAAGTCATTTAGCAGATGCTCTTATTCAGTGGCACTAACATATCTAGATGAATCATGAATTGTAGACTATTCCATGCCTCTGGTGCACAAGACGAGAAGGCAGTCTTGCCTAATACTGTGAATGTCCTGGGGGCTTTAAGTAGCAACCACCTAGCAGACTGGGTATCGTAACTGCTGGTGTTGAAGGAGACCAGACTACAGAGATAAAGAGGTAGTTTACACAATAGGGCTTTGAGGATGAACACACACAAATGTATCTTTCTGTGCATATAAAGTGAGGTCCAACCTATCATTTGGTACAATGTGCAATGGTGGTTGAGTGACTTGGCATTTGTAATAAAGAACAAGGGTTCATGATAAACAGAGTCCAGTCTCTGTAAGACAGAGGAGGCTGCATGCATATACAACAAGTCACCAAGCATTATTACAAAAATAAAAACCCAATTTCTATTTAAAATTTGTCACAAGATGAACTTTAAACGACAACGTGTCATCCAACCAAATACCTACAGGAGGTATTTGTAGGACAACACTTTTTCAATGGATAAGCCACCAGATGTAACAATGCTAACCTTCTCTGGCAGAGTTTTAGCTCTGGTAAAGGCATTTAGTTTTTTGTACATTCAAGATCAGTTTGAGACCATAAAGGGAGGCCTGCAGTGACTGAAAAGCAATCTGGAGCTCTTTAACAGCCTGAACCAGAGAAGGAGCACGTGAATATATGACTGTATCATCTGCATATAGATGTAACTTTGCTGGTTACATCCCATTTCCCAAATCATTAATACAAATTGAGAACAACACTGGAGCTAAAATGGAACCTTGGGGCACACCTATATTAATCTCAAGAAAGCTAGACTTGTGATTTTCAGTATATACACATTGTGTTCTGTCAGAAAGATACTTCCTAAACCATTTTTACTGTCCCTTCACTGAGACCAATGTTTCTGAGTCTAGCTAGAAAAAATGTATGGTCAACTGAATCAAAAGGCCTTTGATAAATCCACAAACAGAGCAGCACAATGTTGCTTTTTATGAAGTGCATTAATAATGTAATTTGCCACTGCCATAGCTGCAGTTGTGGTGCTGTGCCCCGATCTAAAGCCAGACTGAACCCTGCTCAGTATGTTCTTTTCAATTAAGACATTTTTTAACTGTGAGTTCACTAGGGATTCATAGACTTTGGTCAGGATAGGGAGTTTAGAGATAGGATGATAGTTATTAGCATCTGAGGGATCTCCACCCTAAGCAGTGGGAGGACATAAGATGATTTACAAATGCTGGGTATGGAATTGGTCAAGAGACTCAAGTTGAAAATGTGAGCCACAGGTTCAGTAATAATACCAGCTGCTATCTTTAAGAGGTAGGGATCCAGGTTGTCTGAACCTGTAGACTTTTTAGTGTCTATTGCCTTTAGTGCTTTATAGACCTCAGTATAAGAAACAGGCTCAAAGATAAAATAGTTCTCATGTGGGCCTATATCATGATTTACTGTAACAGAGCGTACATTAGAGGTGGGCCCCATCATTATCAAAACTGAACCAGCAGATATGAAGTACATGTTAAAGACCCCTACAATATCAGCTTTATCCTTCACTTCATTAGAATCCATCATTAAATGGTCAGGAAGGCCAGAGGATACATTAGAACCTGACACTGATTTGAATAGCCCTTCAGAACTCGGTGGGTTGTTTAGGTTCTCTGTGACTGTATTTAGATAGTAATCTGATTTGGACTTCCTGATCAAACCTGTGCATTTGTTTCTTAGCGCTCGGAAGGAGGCCCAATCAACAGGAGCATTTGTATGTCTAGCTTGTGCCCAAGATATATTTCTCTTTGTAATTCATTCGGCCAAGTTATCTGAAAAGCAGGGATTGTCCCTTCCACTGATTCTACATTTCTTCACAGGCGCATGCTTATCACAAATGGACACTTGATGGCTGCACTTGAATCATTCCTGTGGTGAATGGCTAGGCCCGCTACGCTGTGAAGCACCACACTATTGCAGAGACTTTTATATTAACGGACGCAATTGATATGGTGAAAACAATGTGTGGGGAGGCAAAGGCAGAGAAACTCACATCAATACCTTTGTCAGATAACAGTTAAAAAATATATTTATGCCATTGCTAGCAATCAAGTGGAAACTCTGACTGAACGACTCAAAACCTCCCCAGCCTATGCGCTCCAAATGGACTTTAGCTGTGATGGCAATGATTGACTTTTGTTCGCTATACATGACGGAGGTTCCTATTCGCGAGGACATATTGTTCTTTCTCACGATTACCGAGCATGAAACGTCACAGGGGATGTTCAGTGTTATATTGACGAAAAACAGATTCCATGGGATCGAATGGTGGGCTTTTGCACAGATGGAGTACCATCTATGGCTGGACGGTGAGCAGGCCTCTGCACTCTAGTTATGAATGTGTCTCCCTCTGCCATATGGACGCATTGTATGAAACACAGAGAGCAGCTGGAAGCAAAAGAGCTGAGCACAGAACTCTGAGATATAGTGCAGCAGGTAACTTTGATTGTAAACTACATCCAACCACATCCACTGCGCCCACGCCTGTTTACCAAACTGTGGAGATATGGGATCAGATATGGCAATGTTCTATTTCACACGAGGCTAGGTTGTTATCGAGGGGGAGTGTTGGAAAGATTTTTTTTTGCAATGAGAGGAACTGTTGTCGTTCACGATGGATGTAAAAAAAAAAAAAGGACTTTGTTGACTTTCTGTGTAATGAAAAGAAAATGTCTCCTTGCCTATGTAACAGATATATTTGGGAAACTTAACAAACTGCACACAATCATGCAGGGGAAATACGAAAACATCCCCCTTCCCATAAAGTACTCGCCTACAACAAGATTGACTCAAACTCTTTATATATGAAGAACCTTTACAAATGGAGATAGTATTGAGAGACAAATGATGAGTGCAATTATAAATGTGTATTGTTATATGGATATTCGTTGAGAGATGGAGGGTAGGCAGTAATGTATAGTAATGTATCATGTGTAGCAACAGACATGTTCCGCCCACCTCACAACTCACTACTATTCTCGTGGTCTTCACTCAGCCTTTAACCAAATGAAGATGAGGCCCCAGAGGGTCTATGACATATTTTGTTATAGCAGCATTATTTAGAGTAAAATACCATTGTCCTTGGCAAAAGGAAGGTTGCAAACAAAAGTCTGATTCACCCAATATGCATTTACAATGCAACATACCATTTTGTATTTACCTCGCTCATTTTCTATTTCCCTGCAACTTTCCATCATAGACCCCAAAGCCTCTTTCACATATTCCATCCACTGTAGTATCTAAAGGCATGCGCCAAGTGATTCCCATGCATAACAATGCATGACTATTTAAATGTATTCTTCATGTTTGGGCATGCCTAAACGCATGTAATCTGTCATAGGGTGTATCCCTTAGCAAATAGTAGGAGGCTCTGGAGCAAGAGAGGCATGGTGTCATGGCGGTCGCCAGTCTACATCCGTCAGGGACAGTTTACATTGGCTGCTGGGAGAGTGGCTGAGACTAAGGCTCTGCAGTCGTATCTCATCCAAGGCTCTGAGTTAACATGTAGCACATGTGGTACGATCCACTGCCATCTCCAGAGGCTGGAAAACCTCACTCAAAGCTGTTCCTTCATGTCTGGCTGATCACACAAAAACACTTGTAATCCCATTTTATTAGTTCCAGGGCGAGTACTAGTGGTAGTATACTGATTTACCAAAACAACAGTGGTTGTTATAGGAAATATTGATTGATATCAGATTGAGAAAAGTCTGATCACTTGTCAGTACATAGGGGCTAGATGCCCAGCTGTATGCGTAGAGGTGCTATGATGCTGACTTGAAATGCCTCTTATTCGACACTCCGTCTTACAGCCTCTTCCACAGACATAAACAGGTAACTACCAAAATAAAGGAAACACCAGCACAGTGTCTTAATAGGGTGTTGGGCCACCACGTTCCATAACAGCTTTAGTGCACCTTGGCATATATTCTACAGGTATCTGGCACTCTATTGGAAGGATGTGACACTGTTCTTACACGAGAAATTCCATCATTTGGTGTTTTGTTGATGGTGGTGGAAAACGCTATCTCGGGCACCGCTCTAGAATCTCTCAAAAGTATTCAATTGGGTTGAGATCTGGTGACTGAGACGGCCATGGCATATGGTTTACATCATTTTCATGCTAATCAAACCATTTAGTGACCACTTATGCCCTTTGGATCTGGACATTGTCATCTTATGCAGGCATAGCCATGGTAGCCAAAATATTGGCCAAAATAATGGCCTGGCCGGCATTTTTATACATGACCGTAAGCATGACGGGATGATAATTGCTTACTTAACTTAGGAACCAGACTTGTGTGGAAGTACATGCTTTCAATATACTTTGCATCCCTAATTTACTCAAGTGTTTTCATTATTTTGGCAGTTACCTGTAGATATGACATAGGCCAATCACAGGATACACAGCGTATGTACATATTATAACATTTGTTGCCAGTGTCTGCCAGATTATGTTAGTCAACTGAGCTGTCCGGTCTGTTGGCTGGTAAATGAGCTATTCTAATCATCCCATGCATACTATATTATGAATGTGTTTTCACAGTTGCCATAAACAAATATTCATTTCTACAAATGCCCAAATGACTTGTATCTGGTTATGCTTCTACACTGAGTATACAAAACATTGACATAGAATGACCAGGTGAATTCAGGTGAAGCTACGATCCCTTATTGATGTCAATGGTTAAATCCACTTCAATCAGTGTAGATGAAGGGGAAGAGACAGGTTAAAGAAGGATTTTTAAGCCTTGAGACATGGCTTGTGTGTATGTGTGCCATTCAGAGGGTGAATGGGCAAGGCAAACCATTTAAGTGCCTTTGAACGGTGTATATTCACATATGCTATGTGAGAGAACAATAAGATAAGTAAACTGCTCGGTTTTATGGCACAGATACACACTTTAAATGGAGAATGCATTTTATTATGGTGGCTTGGCTATGAAGAACTGTTGAAGTCACCACTTACGAGTCGGAGAGAATGTATCTGTCTCTCTCCTCGTACTCCACAAGACAGGAATCTCTGTATCACAAAGACATGCCTGCTGCTCTTTTTTTCAAACACATGTTTTACCTTTCTACCTATACAGTACTATAGTGCGGTGAAAAGTACGATGCTTCAGTGAACTATGATAACACAAGGCAGAGTCATGATAGGTAAGTGGAGGAATAAGTAATGGTCAAGTGTTTGGAGCAAGTTCAGATGTGTCAGACTGCTCTAACTGACTGAGCAGTGATACTGCAGGCTGTTATACTGCAGATACTTATTGTCTGTTTTCAGTCAGGCCTGACCTCAAACATTAAGGAGCCGGGACAACGCAGAGACGACTAGGTAGGCAAGGCCTCGAGACTCACTGGGAACGGGAGGAGATTATACCAGTGGAGAGGGAATAGCTCATCTCATCTCACAACTCCCATTGAAATTGTATCGCTCTCGCTCCCCCCCCCCCCCCTATTCTCTATTACCCACATACTCTAGAGGGAATGTAGGGAGATGATATACATGCCCAGAGAGGAAAAGTCTAACCACAACCAACACACACACATAGAAAGCCAGTGAGATGAGAGAAATATGGGATTCAATTCCCCTCTCATAACAGTAGTGCTTAAACGCTAGCTAATGCAATTTACTGAACCACTGCTCCCTTTTGGAATGTGTGTGAGGCCCAGAGTCATCAGGAGATGGGGGAAGGGTGTGTGTGTGAAGAGAGCAGCTTCTCCTACTAGACAGACAGGCTCTCTTTCAATCCTTGCACAGTACATGTATCGTGGGATTGACTGTGGTGGGTTTGACGATGACCAGGTGCATGCCATTAGGATGGAAGGAGATGAGTAGTTGATGCTCAGGCTTCCATTACCATCAACATGCTGGCTTGTCGTTGCCTCGACTCCTGCTGAAGCCAGATAACAGCTGCTAGAGGTTTATATTTACTTTATTGAGAGTTAGATTTACCAGGGTGTATTCAGATCTGATGGATGCCTGCCTTGCCTTCTCGTGTGTGTTTGTGTGTGTGTGTGTGTGTGTGCGTGCGCGCATGCGCTTGTCTGTGTCCATACGTGAGTGCGTGTGTGTGTGTGTGTGTGTACATGCCTGCTCACCATTTCATCAGTGAATCTCCTCTTGCATTTTAATCCCGTACTGGCTGTGCTTTTGAGGCTTGATAATCTTCCATCTGGTTCTTCTCATAACCTGACATTATGTTGCTCCTCATCAGGTAGGACTCTTTCATCTTGCAATTCTTTTTGTTTTACTTACCGTGATCCTGGACCACATGGAGGAGCCGTGTTATTATCTAGATAGGAGGGCGTTTCTTTGATGTTGTTTTGTGTGTGTTTGTCCTTTGACGGAGGATGGCATCACTGATGTCTCCCAATCTGGCCACCACACGATTATCATTTCACCATTTCTCCTAGCTTTGAGGTAAGAGATTTTTTTAAGCACAGATCATCTTTTACTCTTATTCATCACAGTATTGCACTAATTTGTTTTTCCTACCTAAAGACACATTTAACGTGAATGTGAATTCACTTATCGTCTTGGCGGATCTGACTTCATTAGAGGACTGACTCTTTCCCATTGCGGATGACGTCCGCCAGTTGCTTAAATATGCGGTATAATTTCTCTCCCAGAAATTATAGCTCTGGTCCTCTGCCAAGGCATCCATCCACGTGACCGTATGCACAGTATATCATCATGCTGCAGGCAGATAACAAGAGGTGCCCAGAGAACGTCTTTTAGACTGTACATCTTTTAATGCATTTTATTAAGCCTAAAGATCTACGGCACCTTAAGATGATATGGGAGGTGTGAGTTAGTGTGTTTTAGTTCGCTAATGAGAGCAACACAATTCTTAATTACTCTGTTGGGTATACAGACTAGAGAGAGCCTGATGAAGCACATTCTGTATTTATTTATTTCATTTTTTTAAAGGGGGGTAATTCATATTGCAGATAGATTGTAGCTTCTATCATTGTAATTGTCTGCATCATTTCCATTCCCCCATATATATATTTCCACACCATCACACCTCCTCCTCCATGCTTCACATTGGGAACCACACATGCGGAGATCATCTGTTCACCTACTCTGCGTCTCACAAAGACACGGTGGTTAGAACCAAAAATCTCAAATTTGTACTCCTCAGACCAATGGACAGATTTCCAACAGTCTAAAGTCCATTGCTCGTGTTTCTTGGGCCAAGCAAGTCTCTTCTTATTGGTGACCTTTAGTAGTGGTTTCTTTGCTGAAATTCGACCATGAAGGCCAGATTCACACAGTTTCCTCTGACCAGTTCATGTTGATATGTGTCTGTTACTTGAACTCTGTGAAGCATTTATTTGAGCCGCAATATGAGGTGCAGTTAACTCGAATGAACTTATCCTCTGCAGCAGAGTTAACTTTGGGTCTTATGAGAGCGATTTTTGGTTACCAGATGATTCCATATGTGTTATGTCACAGATCAGATTTTCCCTATAGAAAAATGCCCCTTAGATATTAATTTAGAATCCTCCAATCCTCTAAATGTAATTATTTGCGGAGAGTCACATCACATGGGGTGACAGGTAGCGTAGTGGTTAAAGTGTTGGACCTGTAACCGGAAGGTTGCAAGATCGAATCCCCGAGCTGTCAAGCAAAAATTCTGTTGTTCTGCCCCTGAACAAGCTACCCACTATTCCTAGGCTGTCATTGAAAATAAGAATTGTTCTTAACTGACTTGCCTAGTAAAGTAATAAAAAAATATTCCTATGCTCTAGGCCTACTGTAGGTGACATGAGTCTCACTAGTGTTGAATAATGTGCTTTTAAAAGTGGTCTAGATCTTATTTATTTAAAAAGCATATTGAAGTTAGAAGCAATAGGATTTGAAGCAATAGCCTAACTGTGGTCAACTATTTCAGCACCATTTCTCACTGCTCTGAGACAAGCATGGGGACTGGTCTTGGTAAATCAATGATATTTTTATTTTCACTGAATCTCCCTTTTGGGTATTGGGTAGACTACAATTAGGGTGCAGAAATGTTATGCTCTTAGTACTGTAGCCTACTCCCGACCGTCACGTTGCACAGCGCCATATTTTCCTAACATTTGAGTTTTTCTTGGAATAGAAACAGTATAATATGAATCAAATGAATTAAGCTACATTTCTTAAAATCAGTCCCAAATACTATGTTCTTACAAAAAAGGTTTTAAATTCTCTAGTACAGCCAATATTGAAGGATATCAAATGCTTCTCAAAGATGCCCTCTGATGGTCAAACTAGCACTAACTAGCATTAATGGTAACAATGGCTGACAATTAAATAACGTGCAATAGAATTCTGTGGCAGCCCGCATGGTGTGCTGCAGTATGACGTAACTTTTACAGGAAGTACATTAGTAGCTGTCAATGCCCTATTTGTTGATGTTTAACAGCTCCACGTAGAAATTCTCACAACTAATTTGTGAATATTTATAAGAAGCTTTCGTCATTCTTCGGAGGTGGAACCTAAACATGCATTTCCCCTCTAGGGCAGGAAATTATGTTGAAATAGTGGCAGAAACTTCCTCTGGGGGGAGCTCCTTTAATCCTCAAAGTTTAGACTCATATATATTTCATGGCGAGCCTCTTTTGTGCTTTTAAGCTCTGCGCGATGTGTGAGACACTACACTTAGTGGTTTGCATTTACATTGAGTCGATTCTGATGAGATTGAGCAACCATGAAGCATGGAGAATAAATATTGCACAATGGAAAACGAAGGACAAATTGTAAATTACAAACAATTGTGTTTCTGAACAGAGATAGTGTGTACTGTACTTTGTGTTCCTCTTGAGCTATGAGATTGCTTTATTCTTCTTTGAGATCCATCCTTTCATCATGTTGCTAGTGGACAATAGACTGAAGGACAGTCTATTGTCCGACATTGAATGGATTTTGTGTCTGTGTGTGCGTGCACATATGTACATGCTTATCAGTGTCCCTTTCCTCAGTGGTTATGCTAGCTGCAGTAATCCAACTTTGTGGCTTGGGTTTCCTGTATTTAAGATTAATAAAGTTCATATTCCGTTATGCGTAATTAACTAAATGCTTACCATATTTATGTTTTCCCTTTCTGTAATACCCATGATTTTGCAGTGTTCTATTTGTGCCACGACCGATAGTCACTAACCTCGATGTTGTATGTTATCTATTAAAGTCAAATATGTTGGTAGTGATTGACATCAGACTGGAGATACACTGAGCCGAGGGCACGCTGATAATGTATCTGTGAAACGGTGTGATTCTGTAGCCGCTGATGTTGTCACTTCCTCCCAACCTCTCAGGCTGGTGTTTACAGAACATTTTGTACTGTCTGATTAATGTATAAGTGCATCCTCAGAGAAGGCTACTTTGACATTTTCTCTGCTTCTGTGCTGGAGGTATCTCCCTGTTGAAACTTGCATTAAACTGAGTTGATTTATGATCGATTTATATCTGTGTCTGCTAATCCCTTTTGTTAACCTGAAAATACGCTTTACACCTTTCTCTGCTTGTTCCTTACAGTACATTTGTAATGAATTACATTGACACAGATGCCAAGGCCTCTCAGGATACGCATGCATACACACACACACACACACACACACACACACACACACACACACACACACACACACACACACACACACACACACACACACACACACACACACACACACACACACCAGAAATATAAAACGAAAACTCCACAAACACACTTATTTCAGGTTTCCACAGTGCCACCAATTCTGCCTATCAACTTTAAACCGTTCGGTCCCTCCTGACCGCTTAAAATCACAGCAGTCATCTTTGTGATGAAATCAGTAGGTCAATGGCTTATGGAAGCCATCTCACACTAATGAAACTGCAACAGTTTAGCCCACTGCCCTCCCTGTAGGGAAGGGAACGGAAAGGAAAGTGGATACCTAGTCAGTTGCACATCTGAATGCAGTCAAACAAAATGTGTCTTCCTCTGAATCAGGGAGGTACAGAGGGCTGCCTTAATCAACATCCATGTCATCAGTGCCTGGGGAGCAGTTGTTGTGGGGGGCAGAACGGCAGATTTTTCCACCTTGCCGGCTCTGGGATTTAAACAACCAATCTTTTGGTTACTGTCCGAACGCTGTAACCTAGCCACCAGCCTTCTACAAGGTATTATGGTGGTGGCCCTATTACTTGGTGGGAAACATCTGTATTCAAAGAGCTTAGCCTTATGCGGAATATGATGACTCATGGGATTGTTCTATCAAACTCTTTGCAATCTGTGTACATGCAGGCAGCAGGCATGTTTGTTTGATTATCATTGTCACTGTTCTTTAGATAAGCAGAGTAATCGCCTAAGGAAGCCATGTGTAACTCAATTGGAACATTTGTTCCACTTAATCTACTAAATCATATTTGATATTTTATCAGGCCTGTTTAATACTAGAACCACCATGAACAACGGCCACTGCCGTTTGATTTGGTAAAAATCTGTCCGCAAAAAATGTCCTGCTCCTTCCCTGACGTTTCCAATGTGTTTGTATTTTACATAGCTAACTTGTCCAAATTTTGAAAATCACAAACTGAACAGTATTTAGAGCCTTTTTAGCTGTTTCTTTTTCACAACGATTCCCAATTTAACCCGCCAAGACAATGTGCTGTAGGACGTTGGTACCCAGCCAGGCGCTAATGCCTTCTCACTGAATTAATAAGAAATGGATGTATGGGTCATACTTCAAAATTGAATTTAAATGAGGCCTACCTAACTGAATGATAAGGAGGGTAAAGGCTTCGATTTGAACTTAGAAAGACAATGGTGTAACAATGAGTTTGTGTTATGTGTATATATCAGCGTTGGCACTCATGTTAATAATTTGTCCCCGTTGATGCCATTCTCTTTAACGTTTTACTTTGTAAAAATAAACTGTTATTGGATTGTTTTATTACTAATCAAATGTATTGTAAGGGAAACGAAAACATGCTACGTGTTGCATTAGAATGTCCTTGACTCTATCCGAGTTGAGCGGGAAACAAACAATGCCAGTCAGCCTGCACAGCCAATCCATCAAAACTACACCTAAACTATACCAAAACTAATTTCACACATAATAAGAGTTAGCCTATAGATAAACAAGACGAAATTGACAATAATCTAATAAGTGACAATATTATGCCTATCAGTTGTCAAATTGTTCACGAAGAGATGGGTGTATCTTGTAATTGACAGAGGCAGGGAAAGGAGCATCACTTTATCAAATCCTCCTTCAGACGTATATAGTATCAGAAAGTGCATATTCTGCCATTTCTATGACACTCATCTTTGTTAAATAACTCTCAAAATTCAAGAGGTACATCTCAGTTTCCGAATGTAGCTTTTTCCAAGAATATCCGTGCTGTCCATCCATTGAGCACATGACCACGCGCGTGTCAGCATTTCTCTGGCTACTAAGCAAAAACTAGTAACATAATAAGCTTAAAATGAAAATATGCTATTCACCCTCTTCAATGGATGAATGGGCCATTGAAACCAGATTGAAACTGATAATGGTGCATGTGACTTCAATGAACTGAATGATGAGGATGATGAGGAAGGGGAAGAGGGTGGTTTCATTTTGATTGATCTGAATGATGAGGGTGAAGAGGATGATTCAACAATAGTGTAATGATGATGAGGAATTGTGGGCGTTGTCGGCGTTCTATTATTTTATTATGAAAGTCTGGAAATGGTATATATTTTCCCCTCGGAGAGTCAAGTCAGATACTGGGTACAATATACAATGTGTGTAAATCACAATGGCAAGCTGAACCAAACGAATGGACGCACTGACAGCATTTCAGAATTTAGATGAGTTAGACTAAGGATATCGGATATTGAGGTTGAAATCGACATGGCTGATGAAACTTCTTAATCTGATTCTGATGTTGACTTTGAGCGTCCGCCTCCGATGCCTGAGCCTCACCGCAGAAAAACCAGAACAGAGCCAACAGACTGTGAACCCCACTGCCAAGGTGAGACAGGAGTCTGGGAGGAATCTCACGGTTTGGGTAGAAAAAAGTGGTGAGTTTATATGTTGCAGCACATCAGACATTGTCCTACACACAGAAAAGGAAACAGTGTGTGGGACATGTCTATGGATGAACTCAAAGCATTTATTGCACTCTTGTATGTCCGCGGGGCATATGATGGAAAGAGCATGGATGTGGAGTCATTTGGGTCTGATAGGTATGGGTTGAACTCAGAGAGACCATGCCACGCTACCCTTCAGAGAGATTATGCGACACCTGCGGCAGGTGCACGCACACGAAACAACGCCCATGTAAACTGTGTGCAGTGCAACCGATTTGTTTTTGGGGCTTGCTCACACAAAGCCCCGAAGCTGTGTGCTGACATGGACCCAAACCATGAAAAGAAAAGGAGATTGATTCATGCATACAGGCACGGGTGTAAGGGCATAATACAGTGTCTGATACAATCAACAAATGGCTGTTTTAATATCTTGTCATGAATATATTTCCACTAATATTTCTTTATGCAATTAATCCTTTATAATTGTTCATGCACTGGTGCTTCTGTTTAGGAATACAGCCAATCATTTATTCTGCGCACCTGACTGGTTATATTATTATCTTTTTAGTTTCTACTTTGTCAAAATAAGCTGTAACTGGACTTTTATGAATTGCTGTAACTCTATTACTAATCAAAAGTTACAAATAAAAGTTGATCAAATGGATTGCACTAATGTTTTCATTGTAAGGGAAATGAAAATAGGCTGTAGGTCTGTTTCTTCTAGGACTTTGTAAAATCATACAAAACCAATCCTTGATTCTATCTACATAATAATGACTGTTATTTTTTAAATAAATAGATATATTTCCACAAATATTTCCTCATGCAATTAATTGTTTTACAATATTTGATGCGCTATTCATCAAACGTTGGTGATTATGTTTGTTGCACCTAGCAGGTTGATATGCATCTGATGCATGTGCTAAAGGAGACGCCCCGCAACGTTCTCTACTGGGTACTTATAGGATGAAAGGCCAGGCGGTTCTAGTGTTAATGGTTTCAACATATTTAAAACGTGTAGTGTATTTGAGGTTTAAAAAGGCTTCTGAAGTTGAGTAATTTCCACTTAGAAATGTAAAAGTAAATTTTCCCAAATATGTAAAATTCATCAACCCCTACAAAAATGTCCATTCATTATATTAAACATAATAATTCACCTTTCCTGTTGCTGCAGGATTATTTTGCTGCTGTAGCAAACTGGATCATAAATCTGTATTATGCTTAACAAATGAAAGTAAATATTGTCTGGTGGCTCATGCCACAATATGCTTCATTTCTTTTGTTTTCACATGTATTCACATTAATATACCAAGGAATATAATCATTTAGAGCTGTGAGTAAACTTCAGGCAGCTGGCAGCCTGGCAGTGATGTTGCCACGGTTACACATCCAATATGGTACAAAATGAGTCACCAAACGCACTCTCCACCCTGAATGTTTACTGTGTCCTTGTGGCACCTATTTTCCCTGAAAGGATAATGAAGGGGAACTGGGGAAGGCGCCTTACTGTGCCACATCTGGGATTGGCACAGCTCGCCACGTCATTTGGTCATGGTAGTGGCCACTTTGCTCTCTGCATGTTCTCAAAACCGCACAGGCTACTTCATGTCATACTTAACCTGACACACACACACACACACACACACACACACACACACACACACACACACACACACACACACACACACACACACACACACACACACACACACACACACACACACACACACACACAGTGGATGGATTACGCTAATTTCCCAATGCCTTGAATTGATGATGGACCTCGGATTATAAATGAGGTTTAGATTAATCCCCTCTGATCTGACTACATGTATAACAATTCTGTCATCTAATTCATTATTCATCAGAGTTGTGTATCTATTTATTTTCCCAAAACACTGGAGGGAATGTTTGGATCAGCTTTCCAACATCAGTCTCATCTATTCATATTCTAACCCACATAGCCTTGTAACCAGCGCATACATCGACGCTATACTGTACATCCTCAAGAGTGCAGATTTGGGCCAGAACTTTCCCTTACCATGAAAGTTTATGTGCCCTTGGTATAGTCTCTGTATTTTATCTCATCGGGTTGCATGGGTCTGGACTGAGAAATGTTATGGTCCTAATAATTTCACATGGGAGGCAAAGACCAGAGGCTTTTCCGCTAACATACTAGATATGAGTTAGTAGTTAATAGCTCTGGAGAGACTCAGCGACAGCTGCCTTTGCAGTTCAGAGAAAGTGAGAGGCAAACCTTGAGGGGGAGATGTGAAGTGTGTCCTGAATGACTGTCACAGTGTACAAGTTGATGAGAATCACTGTTGGCGTGAAAACAAATGAACAACTCTAGTACGAGACTCGGCTAGGTCCCTCGGGCCTGCTCTGCCATACATTAGGCATCAAACTTGGTGATGAGGTGCTATGCGTTTTATAGCATTAGTTTTTTTTCTAACTCCCAGAGATGCAGCGCTGTCTAGCATTTTATTGCCCCAAATGGTTTGTGTGACTGGGGTGTGTGATTAGCATCAACACACACACACACAGACACGCGCACATGCACACACACACACATGCATGCTTAAAGATTTTGCTAACTTAGTCCCAGTCGCAACGAAGAGATCTTGGAAGCGATGTGCCTGGGAAGGACTTTAGCTTCCACTCTGGTATCTCACTGTGCTGTCTTATCTTGTCCATGCAGCATGCTAATCAAACCCAGCAAGCCATCTATCTCCCATCAGGATCAATAGCCTTGTTTAAGCTCAGAGCAGAGTGTCCTCAAAAACATGGGCTGGTTAATTAGCTGAGAAAATGCCTGCTTGGCCCCTAGTGCCCACACAATATTAATGATAAGACTACCACTATGCCAAACAGAACATGTGTTAACATTTAGGGTTAAGCATCACTTTTTTGTATGGCACACACACATTACAAATGCTTGGTTAACTGATGTGAAGTATTGTCGTACTGCTATGGCATGTGTTAGTGTTTGGATCGTGATTGAATGCTTCACTGTCAACTGCACATGAAATCGAGTTTCACATAAATCATCCAGCTTCAATCAAGCATAGGATGTGGTTAGCATAGCTGCTGTGCCAGGATATCTGGATGATTAGCTAGATTATTGAAATTATACATATATACCCCCAAATTTTATGGGACTTTTGAATACATCTAGACTATATTTCAATGTTCTATAAACGGCTAAGTCCCTATACATTTCCCCTGGTACAGTTTGTTCCACTGCCTTTTGTTGTTGAAGGCTTAGGCCTATTTCATTCTTTTGGAGATCTTTACCTCCTACACTTTGAATAGCTGCATCACAAAAGGCTGAAAGTAGATGCCTTCAATGAGAATGAGAATAGTACAGCGGTTCCCCCTGGGATATGTAGATGAATACAGGCTGCTGGCTGCCCGCAACTGGCACAGCAAGGTGTGCGCATCGAAGTAGGTAGTAGCTATTACCCATGAGTTTTTCAAATGGTTTCTCCTTAAATCTCTAATATTTTCTCTCTTTTCTGTAAATGACTTTCCCAAAATGATAGATGACACAGTCAAAAGTTTAGGAAAGTGGTGTGTATAGATCACTTATGACAGAGTCATGTTTCTAAACATACTGTAAACAGACTGTTATTCTGCTTTAAAAAGTGGCCTCACAAGCACATTTTGGTGAGTAGCTTGTCACTGATTATAAGTATATGGTTGAAGGGCTGAAACAGTGAGTGTGAATGAGTGTGAATGTGAATGAGTGTGAGAGTGAGAGTGTGTGTGAGAGAGAGATTCCTGAAGGATGTATTTTGCACTCAGATGCCACTCTTTTTCATATCTCTCTCCACCTCCCAACATAACTGTCAATGTATACCTCTTACCTCTTTCCCTTCCTCCATTATCCCATCTATTTCCCTTTACTAGACCATCTCTCTTCCCTCATCTTCACCTTTTTCACTCCCTTTCACTGTTTATTGTTCCCTTCCCCTCTCCCTTTTAGCCTTTTCTCTAACTCTCATCTTTAACCCATCCCTCTCTTTCTCTCTCTCGTCCTCCTCCCCCTCTCCCCTGACTCTCATCTCGCTATCCAACCAAAACTCTCTTTTTCTCTCTGGTATTCCCATCTCGCCATCTTCAGTCGTTTTATCACTCCTGTGGTCAGTGTCCAAGGACTCTCCTCATAGAGAGGAAACTGGATGGACAGAGTGGAGTTAATTTAATTCCAATCCCCTCTGTGAGATGGAGAAGAGGGCCCCCAGTATGGATCAATCCGCATAGCAGCACACTCAGGCCAATCACATCAATACACTGTGTGCGTCCAATCCTCAGTGTGTGTGTGTGTGTGTGTGTGGCACATTATCTCTGATGATGCATGTTTATCAAGGTAATGGGCCCGCTGTCCCACTGACGGAAGTGACAAATGCAGCTCCACTCTCTCCATTCCAGACCATTTGGATCTGTTTTACTTACTGCCTATGTGCTTTGTATATGTAGAGATATAGACATTATGTTGGCGTGGAATAAATGTGTTTGTGTAGTAGGGCTGAACCCATTAAGTTGACTGGTCGATCGTTTGGTTTGATAGGCTGTTGGTCAACAACATTATTTTAGTCGAACAGTGGCAAATGTATTTAAAAAAATGTATGACACATGAGACACCTGTTTAATTCACGCCTGTCTGAGTGAACTAATTCATTGTGAAGGCTGCAGGGATGGCACACCAGTATCACCAGTAGTACATTTCTAATCTACAATGTTTGTTTGGTTACTGTCATTTCTGTTAATGCATTCAATATATTATTTTTAGCTATTTTACCGTTGTCATTGTACTGTAGGAGTGGACACGCTGTTTGCAGAGCACACAACCTAGGCTACATTCACTATCAATGATGAGCTTCTCAAAATACATTGAGAATGACAATAGTTCCTCAACATAGCCTATTTGAAAAATATTTGTATAAGAAAAAAAAAATGTAATTCTCTGATCCGGTGGAAGCATCATAAAATAGGCCTATCTGATTACTTCTTATCCCTTGTGCAAATAGCCTACAGCTGTGTCTGTCTGTCCGGAGCTCACTGACAGGGAAACTCTGAGGGCCCAGAATATTTTATACAATGTTTCAAGTTTGCTAGCGCCAGCTTCTGGCCGACCAAGTTAATAGTTTATACAATGTTTCAAGTTCCTTGCAGACAGGCTGTGGGTAGCTAATGTGATTCATAGGATATTTATTTTTAGCAGGATATGTTCTACCTGCAGGTTGCAATGTTTGTATTTGTTGGTTTGTGTAATTATAACATGTTGGCAATAGAAGTCCTTTTTAGATTTGTATCATTTCAGACAGGATTTTGATTACCCACATGACATTGGTGTTGACATAGGAAGACTTTCTTATGAATTAAATTAAACTTTTCCACAAAAGAAAATGTAAATATTTAAATCATAACTTGCACGCAGAACAGTAGAAATTGTAGGATAACTTGGCACTCCAAATGGAAAAGGTTGCAGAGAGCTGGTGTAGCCTATTACTGGCAACCTCAGGAGCGTAACGGCAGCATCTTCGAAAGTCAGCGGAAGGAGGAGGGTTCGGGAACAGGTGTTTTTCTTCTCTGGTTAGGCTATATTGATCCCTGGCTCCCTCTTTAGTAACTTGTGTGTCTTCATTTTTAATCGCGTTGCTTAAAGCATCAGCTAAGCTCAGTAGTTTACATATAGTTGATTGAATTCAAACAGGGTGTGTCCTACGTATTAACATTTTGACCAATCGATTGGTTGAAAGAACAACTCTCAATCGACCAATATTTTAGTCGGGGGCAGCCCTATTGTGTCGTGTGTGGGTGGGTTTGTGGTCATACCTATTAGAGGATTGTATTTAAGTATGATACTTGTAGGGGTGGACGTAGCCATTGTGTGTGGGAGTGTGTATATGCATTTGCATGTCATCAGTAGTCGCTCGGGGTGTGTGTTTGCACATGCACACCACTGGTCTCTCTGTGTGTGTGCTCATTATGCTGTGGTCTCCTGGTGGCTCCTCTATCTGCTGCTCTATCGACAGGCAGGGCCCCGCGGATAACTGATCCCCCGGTCAACCTTTATGAATATTTAACCACTCATCAGCCTCCTGTCTCTCTCTCTCGCTCCTCTCCACTCTCCCTCTCTTGGATCACAGCTCCATCACTCCCTCCTCTCCAACCCCTTCTTAAAAGTCATGGATGGAGACACTGCTGCGGCCTGCCTCCTTACGCACGGTGGTTGTTTCTTATTTAATCTGTTCCGCTTTATTGAAATCTTTCTTTTCTGTATGATTAACTTGCAGCTTGAGGAGGGGCTCAGAGGTAGGGGGTTGTGTTGTAAGGATAGGATCAGGGCACAGGAAAGATAGTGGTTCAGTGCTCCTTTGTTTGCATGTTAGGGAGAGTAAATGGCTGTGTATGAATGATCACCAGTCTTGAATTGCGTTACTGAGGTTCTGCTGTGAATTCATATAAAAAATAGTGTGTGCATGTGTTTGTCCGTATGCGTCCGTGTGTGTGTGTGTGTGCGTGTGTGTGTGTGTTCGCCTCTCCCGGGGAGAGGGGTTAGTTTATACCGACAGGTGTCAGCTCATTTTTCAAGGTGTGTGACAGGTGCATGTAATGTTAGCTTTTCTAGCTGTGCCACTGTGAGTGGAATATATTACAACACAGTCACCCCGGAAATATTGAAACCATACTATTGATGATGATGTCCAATGTGGAGGCAGGTACTGTGGAAATGTGGCCCACAGTGACGTCTATTCTTGGATTCCAAGGGAAGCCAGGCTTTCCCCAAAAATGAAAAAAAAAAAATATATATATACAGTTGAAGTCGGAAGTTTACATACACTTCATTGTCATTAAAACTAGTTTTTCAACATCTCCACAAATTTCTTGTTAACAAACTATAGTTTTGGCAAGTCGGTTAGGACATCTACTTTGTGCATGACACAAGTAAGTTTTCCAACAATTGTTTACAGACAGATTATGTCACTTAAAATTCACAATGTCACTTGTATAACAAGTCTAGTGTGTCAGATGTTTACATACACTAAGTTGACTGTGCCTTTAAACAGCTTGGAAAATTCCATTAAATGATGTAATGGCTTTAGAAGCTTCTGATAGGCTAATTGACATCATTTGAGTCAATTGGAGGTGTACCTGTGGATGTATTTCAAGGCCTACCTTCAAACTCAGTGCCTCTTTGCTTGACATTATGGGAAATTAAAAGAAATCAGCCAAGACAAAAATTGTAGACCTCCACAAGTCTGGTTCATCCTTGGGAGCAACTTTGGCCTGAAGCTACCACGTTCATCTGTACAAACAATAGTATTCAAGTATAAACACCATGGGACCACACAGCCGTCATACCGCTCAGGGAGGAGACGCGTACTGTCTCCTAGAGATGAACATACTTTGGTGCAAAAAGTGCAAATCAATCCCAGACAACAGTAATAGACCTTGTGAAGATGCTGGAGGAAACGGGTACAAAAGTATCTATATCCACAGTAAAACGAGTACTGAAAGGCCACTCAGCAAGGAAGAAGCCACTGCTCCAAAACCACCATAAAAAGCCAGACTACGGTTTGCAACTGCACATGGGGACAAAGATCGTACTTTTTGGAGGAATGTCCTCTGGTCTTATGAAGTAAAAATATAACTGTTTGGCCATAATGACCATTGTTATGTTTGGAGGAAAAAGGGGGAGACTTGCAAGCCGAAGAACACCATCCCAACCGTGAAGCACGGGGGTGGCAGCATCATGTTGTGGGGGTGCTTTGCTGCAGGAGGGACTGGTGCAATTCACAAAATAGATGGCTTCATGAGGAAGGAAAATGATGTGGATATATTGAAGCAACATCTCAAGACATCAGTCAGTAAGTTAAAGCTTGGTCACAAATGGGTCTTCCAAATGAACAATGACCCCAAGCATACTTCCAAAGATGTGGCAAAATGGCTTAAGGACAACAAAGTCAAGGTATTGGAGTGGCCATCATAAAGCCCTGACCTCAATCCTATAGAAAATTTGCAGGCAGAACTGAAAAAGTGTGTGCGAGCAAGGAGGCCTACAAAACTGACTCAGTTACACCAGCTCTGTCATGAGGAATGGGCCAAAATTCACCCAACTTTAATGTGGGAAGCTTGTGGAAGGCTACCCGAAACGTTTGACCCGAGTTAAACAATTTAAAGGCAATGCTACCAAATACTAATTGAGTGTATGTAAACTTCTGACCCACTGGGAATGTGATGAAAGAAATGAAAGCTGAAATAAATAATTCTCTCTACTATTATTTCAAAATTTCAAAATGTGATGATCCTAACTGACCTAAAACAGGGATTTTTTTACTTGGATTAAATGTCAGGAATTGTGAAGAACTGAGTTTGAATGTATTTGGCTAAGGTGTGTGTGTGTGTGTGTGTTTGCCTCTTCTGACTTCAACTGTATATATAATAATAAAAATAAGAATTACTACTTACGCACACTACTTATGCACACACAAACACATACACACAAACACACACACACACATAAATCAGTGCCATGGACAGCCACATTATATTTAGCTTACGTTAATCGGACTAAATTGTTTTTGGAATATTTTAGTTGTCACTGTATTAGACCAAGCATAGTGATTTGATGATGTTGAAATGGTGCTGGAATAGTGGAGGAAGTTTCTACGGTAACTCTCCAGTGTTCAAAATCAATAGTTGTTTAGTAGTTTGAAAATGTCAGAAACATTAACTTGGCTGACCATGCTGTAGGTCATGTAACTGTTTGTGATATATGGTCAAATGCTTTGTGAACTCCACCGGACAGATGCTGCTCTTTGGTTTTGTGATGAAACAAAGTTGTGGATGAATTTATTCTGCCACAGTGTCTTCTTATTGTCTCGGACTTAGGCCCATATACAGTGGGGCAAAAAAGTATTTAGTCAGCCACCAATTGTGCAAGTTCTCCCACTTAAAAATATGAGAGAGGCCTGTAATTTTCATCATAGGTACACTTCAACTATGACAGACAAAATGAGAAAAAAAATCCAGAAAATCACATTGTAGGATGTTGAAAAATGTATTTGCAAATTATAGTGGAAAATAAGTAGATGCCTCTCTCATCTATTTAAGTGGGAGAACTTGCACAATTGGTGGCTGACTAAATAGTTTTTTGCCCTACTGTACATGTGTATCATGGTCGCAAAGTATATGAACTAACAGGTTATAGAGCAAACAACACAATTATCACAACACTTGGCTTCCCCAGTGATTTTAGCCACACACCGCTACTGTTGGCCCAGAAACTGCAGCTTTGAAATGATTTGTTTATGCTTCTGTCTCGCCTTAATCACTGTGGAAATATCCCCACTCTTAATGTGGGAGTCCAATTAGACATACCCAGACTCCCATAAACCCACACTCTCATGCACCCAAACTACAGACACACACGCATACACACATACAGAGCTGCAATGCTGAGCTAGTGTTGCATAGTTCTACATTCATTCCTCAGGATAGGAGACATTCAAGGTTGGGACTACCTGGGTGCTTTCTGTCTGTCAAAACAAGCCAACTGTCAAGGTTGTTTTACCATAGACATTTTTGCAACCCAGTCTTGTGAGCAAACTTTTCTGTCTGTTTTATTTTTCTATTTTTACTTTCATCACCATTCACCTGGCAGCTGTTTTAGGCCACATCAGAGTGAATCAAAACCTAATTCATGAGGATAGAAATTGAGAAAAAAATAGATTGAGAAAAAAATGAATGTGTTTGTTATTTTCAAACATGAACTAATAAGCCTTGGTCTAATCGCGATGAAAATAGTTATTTGATGAGGATGGCGTGCTGCGGAACACATTTGTTAATACAAATCTGCTAATACAGATGTCTATATGCCCGTACATACACACTCCTGTTTATGCTGGTAAGATTTTAATTACTTAAGGATAAAGTCAAGGTGGATGATGTGAAAGGGAGAGAGGACCCTCCTTTTATGAGATGAAAGTGTGTGTCAATTTGTGTGTGTTTGTGTGTGTGGAGGTGGGGTATGAATGTGTGTTTGAGTAAATGGCTGAGGTTGTGTTTCAAGGGTATGCCACAAATGCAGTGACTAACGGGCACTGGCATACCAGGCACCCCTGTAGCCCACGCAAGGGTGGGAGTTGGGGGGCCTATGCGCCTACCATCAATGTCTATTTTTTGTATTTATTTAATAAATAATTTTGACACTAACCCTCCAAAAAAACCATGAATAAACCTTTTCAAATTGCATATATAATAGGAAGCTAAGTATTTGTTTATTGAGCTTCAAGAATGTGACTGATCAAAGTGCCTCAGGCCTTGAAAAATAAATAATTGAACTAATTGAAAGTAAGTGGATATCTGTGAACAAATGCCGTGGTCAAGACTACGACGGCTTCAGTGCAATGAGTGGAGCTTGCTCAGAGCACATATCAGGCCGAGATCCTAATGCGTAATATTTAAAAAAAAGTTGATTTCATTTATTTTTTTCACCTTTTATTTTACCAGGTAGGCTAGTTGAGAACAAGTTCTCATTTACAACTATGACCTGGCCAAGATACAGCAAAGCAGTTTGACACATACAAAACAGAGTTACACATGGAATAAACAAACATACAGTCAATAATACAGTAGAAAAAGTCTAAATACGTGTAAATGAGGTAAGATAAGGGAGGTAGGCAATAAATAGGCCATGGTGGCGAAGTAATTACAGTATACCAATTAAACACTGGAATGGTAGATGTGCAGAAGATGAATGTGCAAGTAGAGATACTGGGGTGCAAAGGAGCAAGATAAATAAATACAGTATTGGGATGAGGTAGTTGGATGGGCTATTTACAGATGTGCTATGTACAGGTGCAGTGATCTGTGAGCTGCTCTGACAGCTGGTGCTTAAAGCTAGTGAGGGAGATATGAGTCTCCAGCTTCATGGATTTTTGCAGTTCGTTCCAGTCATTGGCAGCAGAGAAGTGGAAGGAAAGGCACCCAAAGGAGGAATTGTCTTTGCAGGTGACCAGTGAGATATACCTGCTGGAGTGTGTGCTACGGGTGGGTGCTGCAATGGTGACCAGTGAGCTGAGATAAGGTGAGGCATTACCTAGCAAAGACTTGTAGATGACCTGGAGCCAGTGGGTTTGGCGACGAGTATGAAGCGAAGGCCAGTCAACAAAAGCTGTGGTGGGTTGTATATTGGGCTTTGGTGACAAAACGGATGGCACTGTGATAGACTGCATCCAATTTGTTGAGTAGAATGTTGGAGGAAATTTTGTAGATGACGTTACCGAAGTCGAGGATCAGTAGGATGGTCAATTTTACGAGGGTATGTTTGGCAGCATGAGTGAAGGATGCTTTGTTGTGAAATAGGAAGATGATTCTAGATTTAATTTTGGATTGGAGATGTTTAATGTGAGTCTGGAAGGAGAGTTTACAGTCTAGCCAGTCACCTATGTATTTGTAGTTGTCCACATATTCTAAGTCAGAAACGTCCAGAGTAGTGATGCTGGACGGGCGGGCAGGTGCGGGCAGCGATCAGTTGAGGAGCATGCATTTAGTTTTACTTGCATTTATGAGCAGGAAGGATAGTTGGATCGCATTGAAGATCGTCTGGAGGTTAGTTATTAACGCAGTGTCCAAAGAAGGGCCAGAAGTATACAGAATGGTGTTGTATGCGCAGAGGTGGATCAGAGACTCACCAGCAGCAAGAGCGACATCATTGATGTATACAGAGAAGAGAGTCGGCCCGAGAATTGAACCCTGTGGCACCCCCCTAGAGACTGGCAGAGGTCCGGACAACAGGCCCTCCGATTTGACACACTGAACTCTATCAGAGAAGTAGTTGGTGAACCAGGCGAGGCAGTCATTTGAGATACCAAGGCTGTTCATCTGTGGTTCTTTGTGAGTTTCAGTTTAGAGAACCATCTCTCCACAGAAAAGACAGTTACAGGGATGGTTAAAAACAGCTTGATTGCCATAGCAACACCAGGGAAACTGGGCAGAAGGGAATGATGCTTCAAATACAGCAGTTCTGCAACATCTTTAATTGAGCCTCTCCCATTCTCCTTAATTTCCAGCCTCACCACGTTCTGGAAAGAAATGAACTGTATAGGAAGGTCTGGGAGAGGTCTTCTGGATACTGGACAGCCAATAGATTGGCAGATGCAAACAGATTATCATGTTTAGCAGTCTACAATTATTGAGGGCTCAAACAAAAAAAGCGGTTTGCGATTTAGTTCACACTGGTAAACCGGGGTTTGAGTTGTGTGGTTGCAATATCAATAGTCTCATATCTCTGATATGTCTTTGCGTGCATCATTCAAGACTAAGTTTAAATTGTGTGCAGCGCAATGGACATATAATGCACTTTGTGTCAGGAAAGACTGTTTGGTTTGTCAATAGTCAGTATAAAAAAATAGTCACGCCCACAACCTGGACCTACAGGCTGTGGTGAAAACATTTGCACACACAAGTGCAAGGTGACGCTGTCGCATACTGTAGCTACTAAAGGCCTCTACATAGAAAAAATTGAGAGACAAGCAGAGACACAGAGACTTTGTTCTAAGAAATAACAAGAGAAAAAGATAGACAGAGACAGAAGCAGCAATGAGGACTTCAGAAGATCAGGGGAGACTTGTCGTGATGTGTGTTTTGTCCTATATAATATATATATATATATATATATATATATATATATATATATATATATATATATATTTATATATACATACATATATATATATTTATTTAAAAAAAAATAATAATCCCAGCCCCGTCCCCGCAGGAGGCTTTTTGCCTTTTGGTAGGCCGTCATTGTAAATAAGAATTTGTTCTTAACTGACTTTCCTAGTTAAATAAATGTTAAATAAAATACAAATTTAATTTAATTTACCTTGATTGCAGTCCATTTGTGCAGGCTATCAAACCCTCTGTTACATTTGACATATTAATCATTTAGCAGATGCTCTTATCCAGATGCTATTAAAATAGCTAGGTGGGACAACCATATATCACATTCATAGTAAATACATTTTTCCTCAATAAAGTAACTATCAGCAAAGTCAGAGCTAGTAAGGGGGAAAAGTTAATTGCGAGTGTTAGTTCACAACTGGGGGGTGCGAGGGGTGTTCTGTGGGATTATTCAACCCCTAGAGTTCCGTTCCGTAGGCAAGTACCGTGGTCTTGTAGTGGATGTGAGCTTTCGACTGGAAGACAGTGTAGTGTGTAGAGGAGCAGGGTGGCATGGGAAAACACCAGTCTGGCTGCTGATTTCCCAGATAAGTTGCAGGGGTTTGATGGCACAAGCAGGGAGCCCAGCCAACAGCTAGTTCCAGTAGTCCAGATGGGCGATGACAAGTGCCTCGATTAGGACTTGAGCCTGGATTCGGAGTTCAACAATAAATAGTGACTGAATTTACCCTCGAGCTGACTACTACTTGGAAGAGTGTGTGTGTGTGTGTTTGGGTGTGATGAGGTTTAAAATAAGTCGTACTGCTACGTATGAGCGCTATCAGATGAAGTGTGTTGGTATGAGTCTCTGGGATAAAGGGACACACCAGGACACAGCTGATGGAGTGGAAATGGCAAGTCCATCAGACTGTGGAACATGGGGGACGAGGAGACACTGCAAGGAGCATGGAGAAAGGAGACTAAAATACATAGAAAGACAGACAAAAAGAGAGATAATGAGGGGTACAGGTAACAACAAGCAGCAGAGGGGGGATAGGTAGATTGAAGGAAAAGGAGAGGAAGATGATGCCCCTCTGGGAGAGAAAGGAAGTTAGCCTGCAGTGCTTGTTCCGCAGGGTAGATCCACTCTCCTGCTGATGTAAACATGTCCTCTCACCCTGCTCTTGTTTTTATGGAGAGTGGGAGAGCATGTTCTAGTCAGAAAGAGCATGTTCTAGTCAGAAAGAGTATGTTCTCGTCAGAAAGAGCATGTTCTAGTCAGAAAGAGCATGTTCTAGCCAGAAAGAGCATGTTCTCGTCAGAAAGAGCATGTTCTCGTCAGAAAGAGCATGTTCTAGCCAGAAAGAGCATGTTCTAGTCAGAAAGAGCATGTTCTAGTCAGAAAACGCATGTTCTCGTCAGAAAGAGCATGTTCTCGTCAGAAAGAGCATGTTCTAGCCAGAAAGAACATGTTCTCGTCAGAAAGAGCATGTTCTAGCCAGAAAAGGAACACAGCCATTACCACTTCCTAAAAATAGTCATAATGAATCTAAGGTAACTTAAAAAATCTGAAGAAAAAATACAAATAATAATGACATAAGCTAATTGAGGACGCTGTGCATGAACTTTCTCACCCTACAGTTGCAAATAACAACAACCTCATTCAGAATATTAAGTAGCTGCCTACATGTTGGCTCTTGGTCGTTGAAGCCTATCCTTCTCCTTTAACTTTTAATTCCGTCTTCCATTGATTATATAACTGTGGCCTATTGCCGCTTTGATGACTTATGGTTGGCCAGCAACAACAACAAGTTACACGTGCCACGCTCAACTCTCGTGAAGAGCAAGAGCAGCAGCATGAATTATACAACTCTCTCTCTCTCTCTCTCTCTCTACAGCAGCAGTTGCGTTCGGACCTGTGCTGGCCCTTTGAGACCAGTCAGTTAAAATGAAGTCCTGTGACAATCAGATCTGACCCAGACCCGTGACATTTACAATTCTGGATCGGGTCTCGGGTATTCGGGTACAAGTAGATCTTTGAAGACCTCTTTCTCTATCACTGTCCTCAATTCAAATACCTGGCACTGCATCTAATACGTATTATTCTAACACTGTCTCAGGTTGGTTTCACTTTGTCACTTTGTCACTGTATGATGTCAGTATCACACTGTGTGGGTTGATGAGTGTCCCTTCCTCCCAAATTACAGTTAATATCTACCGAAGACCCTCTTTGTCTCTGGAACCACATGTCCTGTCAGGTGTACCATTGTTTGGGTCCAGTCTGTTACGGGAAGCCCTCTCAATTATTGTGACTCGTGCTGGGAAAGATCATTTTTCAACTGGAATGACACACGAGGGACTCTTCCAAATGTTACCTGGTCAGCAGGTTGGTTCAATTTGACGCAGGCTTTCCATTTCGGACCGAGCAAGTTTAAGTAAATATCTTCTTGTCGTAACAGAATTCTGTGAACTTTAAAAAGTGACACATTCAAGAGGTACCTTTTTGACAAGCAAGCACTAGCTACACATACCCTTCCACTGTATACCACTAACACTGCAAGAGGGTCTCTAAAGTGCTTTTAGCTCTACTGTAAACCCTAAAGGGCCTTTAGCTTTTCATTGCCTCTTCAATGCAATTTCAACGCTCATTGAAAGGCCTTTTAATCTTCTCGCTTGATCTCACATACAATCCAGCAACATGCAGTTAATCACCCTAGCCAGCCGGTCCAATGTTTTCTGCACTTGACTCTCACATCGATTCAATATCCACTGATAATCAATTGAGTACGACTTTAATCTAAAATGCAATTATCTTCTATGACTGTGGTTCAAAAAGTTTATGTCCTCTGTTTCTATAAGGAATCGACTCGATTGGCCTTAACTCATGCGGCACAGAGGCTGGGTCGAATGGCAGAGGAATGTAATTGGGAAAAACAATCGATTTGTTGGTGAATACTGCATGTAAATAAACTAATGTATTTTCCTCATTACTTTCCCCCTTTAAAATATGCTAAATTCATTAGCAAACTATAAACAGAGCTACAAAGGACCAGTAAGTAAAGTGGAAGTCGAATCCATTACTTCCGTTGTTTGGCTGTGTCCATAGCTCCTGAGTGGCGCAGATTTCTAAGGTACTGCATCTCAGTGCTAGAGGTGTATCTACAGACCCTGTTTTGATCCCGGACCATATCATAACCGACCGTGATCGGGAGTCTCATAGGACGGTGCCCAGCATCGTCCAGGTTAGGGGAGGTTTTGGCTGTGCTAGACTGTCATTGTAAAGTAAGAATTTGTTCTTAACTGACTTGCCTAGTTAAATAGCATCCTGAGTGGTGCAGCAGTCTAAGGCACTGTATTCCAGTGCTAGCTGGTGTCAGAAGTCGGCCACAACCGGGTGACCCCTGAGGCGGTGCACAATTGACCCAGCGCTGTCCGGATTAGGGGAGGTTTGGGCCGGTCGGGATGTCTTTGTCCCATCGTGCTCTAGCAACTGCTGTGGTGGGCAGGGTGCATTAGGGGAGGTTTGGGCCAGTCAGGATGTCCTTGTCCCATCGTGCTCTAGCAACTCCTGTGGTGGGTAGGGTGCATTAGGGGAGGTTTGGGCCGGTCAGGATGTCCTTGTCCCATCGCGCTCTAGCAACTCCTGTGGTGGGCAGGGTGCATTAGGGGAGGTTTGGGCCGGTCGGGATGTCCTTGTCCCATCGTGCTCTAGCAACTCCTGTGGTGGGCAGGGTGCATTAGGGGAGGTTTGGGCCGGTCGGGATGTCCTTGTCCCATCGTGCTCTAGCAACTCCTGTGGTGGGTAGGGTGCATTAGGGGAGGTTTGGGCCGGTCAGGATGTCCTTGTCCCATCGCGCTCTAGCAACTCCTGTGGTGGGCAGGGTGCATTAGGGGAGGTTTGGGCCGGTCGGGATGTCCTTGTCCCATCGTGCTCTAGCAACTCCTGTGGTGGGCAGGGTGCATTAGGGGAGGTTTGGGCCGGTCGGGATGTCCTTGTCCCATCGTGCTCTAGCAACTCCTGTGGTGGGCAGGGTACATGCATGCTGAAGCTGTCTCAGGTGTATGGGATTTTTTGACTAGGGTAAAATGTATATATTTAAGGAGATCAGAGTAATTTATTTTTATTTTTTACAGGGCAGATGTAAGTACAGATATAGAGAGGGGTAGAGAAAGTGGGTAAGGACTCAGATATGTGCTGTGGAGTCGGGAGATTAGACCCTTACACCTTACTGCAGCACACTGTTAGGATTTTACATACAGGAGTATAATATCCTATAGGATTCCAACAAGACTGGTTCCAAAATCTGATAGGTATTTTCTGTTGGATTCTTGTATATGATCCTATAAGATAAAACCGTATAGGATATCAGTAGCTAGGTTTCCATCCAATTTGCGACCGATTTTCATGCGAATATTTAACGATTGGCATAACGATCTGCATAACACAATATGCTCATTCTCCCGATGTGTCTCTATCAACCTGACTTTTTGCGGATAAATGGCTGTGTCATGTTGTAGTGCACATAAAAATTACTTCTACCAGTAAATTCCAATGTACTGAATAAAAAAATGTTTTTCAACTGTTCTGATGGTTTTGTCACAAAAACTGTTGCGTTATATAGCAAACGTGCCCACTCTGGTCTTGGCACGTCCACTCTAGCCAACAGCTTGCACATACAGTACTACCTAGATTCGGAGATCATTATGGATAAAAACAATATCATTTGTATTTGTCAAACAGCAGCCAAGCATCGATCATCATGTCACCAGAATAAGACCCTCGTTATTTATTGGAAAGGAGCATCAAGCTCATCACCTTGTACTTTCACCACCATGTGAAGTTCATCATCATTTATTTCAACTATAGCCTAAATAAACAGCTTGCTTTCCAGAGACATAGTGGGAGGACCACACAACATATCATCAAGTGATTCCAATATTACCTCGACATGATGGTTATTATATCAATATTTGCGCATAAAGGCATTTCCAACTCCATTTCTCTGATAATTACTTTCACCATTACAAAAAGCCCCCACCAGGGACCTCCTGGGTGGCGCAGTGGTCTAAGGCACCGCATCGTCGCAGTGCTAGCTGTGCCACTCGAGATTCTGGGTTCTAGTCCAGGCTCTGTCGCAGCCAACCGGGAGACCCAGGGGGTGGCGCACAATGAATCCAAGCCTAGAGAAAGTCTGATGCCTCATTTGCTCAAATCTTTTTGCCAATTATTTTGTAGTCAGTGTATATTAGTGAGATCGGTCTATAGTAAGTGTCCATGCCAAGCTTAATCCTGCAGCTCACATTACCAGGGGCCTCATCTGACTCTAGTAGATGTACAGACATGCCAGTGAGTTAGAGCTGAGAATCACAGCAGACCATTTTGCATTGGAGGCCTAATCAAGAGCAGTATGTCAATGGACATATGGCATGAGCCATGGTGTTAGTACTATGTTGTCTGTGCCAGGTGATCTTGTCAGAGCGAAAGGCCAGTGTGTGTGTGTGTGCATCAAGAGATTACCAAAGAACCTGACTTGAGATGGAAGACAGACGGCTTGGTTTTCTGTCAGGGTCAATGGTTCAGAGGGTGGTCTCTGAAGACCCACAGGGAGGACAGACTCTGGGAAGACAGCCACATCAAGTGGACAAACATGGTTGGGAAGGACCTGAGCAAGGTCAGTTAGATCAAAGGTCACTAGCACTAAGAGGAATCTTGGGACAGTATCATAGATGTGACCTTTTCAAGAGTATAATTAGCCCAAAACACACTCAACCTCAGAGCCAGTGGCAATGACCAAAAGCCGGTACCCTGATGAGACTATGTGGGCGAGCAAACAGACTGCCATTGCCCTCTGTTCTATTGGCTGAATGTGCAGTCACTGGAGAACAAACTGGATGACCTCCATTCAAGACTATCCTATCAATTGGACTTGAAAAACTGTAAGTTTCTCAGTCATGGCTGAACAAGGACATGGATATATTGTACATCTTGCTGGTTTTTCTATGCATCCTCAAGACCGGACGGCAGACTCGGGTGAGATGAAAGGAAGAAGAGGAGTGTGTCTCTTTGTTAACAACAGCTGGCGCATGATCTCTAATGTTAAGGAAGTATTGAGCTTTTGATTGCCTGAGTTAGGGAAGGGAAAGGGGATACGTAGTCAATTGCACAACCTAAATGTGTCTTAACTCATTTAAACAAACCCCTCATGATAAGCAGCAGACCATACAATTTAGATTTCATCTATATTTTTCGTAGCTGTCTATTTACCACCACAAACTCAATGAGTTGTATAGGGCCATAAACTTACAATAAAATGCACATTCAGAGGTAGCGTTTCTCGTGGCTATTGATTTTAATTCTGGGAAAGTTAAATCCATTTTACCACATTTTTACCAGCATGTCACCTGTGCAACTGGAATTGACACAATTCTCGATCAGCTTAATTCCACAAACAGAAACACATACATGGCCCTCCCTCGCCTTCCCTTTGGCAAATCACACCATAACTCTATCCTCCTGCATCTTGCCTAAAGCAAGTGGTCCTATAAAGCGGATGATAACCGGACCCACTCCAATTTGGGGTATACCTCCCCAACAGATCCACAGATGATGCAATCTCTACTGCACTCCACACTGTCCTCACCCACCTGGACTTTTCATTGACTACAGATCAGCATTCAACACCATAGTCCCCTCCAAGCTCATCACCAAGCTCAGGGCCCTGGGACACCTCCCTCTACAACTGGATCCTAGACTTCCTGACGGGCCGCCCCCATGTGGTGAGGGTAGGCAACAACACATCTGCCACACTGACTATCAACGCCCCTTGGGTGTGTGCTTAGTCCCCTCCTGTACTCTCACCCATGACTGCGTGGCCGCACACGACTCCAACACCGTCATCAACTTTGCATGACAATGGTAGGACTGATTACAGTTGATGATGAGGCAGCCTATAGGGAGGAGGTCAGAGACTTGGCAGTGTGGTGCCAGAACAACAACACAAGAGTGTCGAGAGCTTCAAGTTCCTCAGTATCCACATCACTAAGGATCTATCATGGTACAAACACACCCACACAGTTATGAAGAAGGCATGACAATGCCTCTTCCCCCACAGGAGGCTGAAAAGATTTGGCATGGGCCCTCAGATCCTCAAATAGTTATACAGCTGTACCATTGAGAGCATCTTGATTGGCTGCATCACCGCTTGGTACAGCAACTGCAAGGCATTAGATCGCAAGGTGCTACAGAGGGTGATGAGTATGGCCCAATACATCACTGGGGTCAAGCTCCCTGCCATCCAGGACCTCTATACCAGGCGGTGTCAGAGGAAGGCCCAACAAATCCAGCCACCCAAGCCATAGACTCTTCTCTCTGCTACCACATGGCAAGCAGTACCAGTGCACCAAGTCCAGAACCAAGATGACCCTGAACAGCTTCTACCCCCAAGCCATAAGACTGCTAAACAACACAGCTAAATATCAAATCAAATCAGTTTATCTGTCACGTGCGCCGAATACAACACGTATTCGGTGAAATGCTTACTTACAGCCTCTAACCAATAGTGCAAAAAGGTATTAGGTGAACAATAAGTAAGTAAAGAAATAAAACAACAGTAAAAAGACAGGCTATATACAGTAGTGAGGCTATAAAAGTAGCGAGGCTACATACAGACACCGGTTAGGCAGGCTGGTTGATGTAGTATGTACATGTAGATATGGTTAAAGTGACTATGCATAAATGATGAACAGAGAGTAGCAGTAGCGTAAAATAGGGGTTGGGTGGAGGCACACAATGCAAATAGTCAGGGTAGCCATTTGAGCACCTGTTCAGGAGTCTTATGGCTTGGGGGTAAAAACTGTTCAGAAGCCTTTTTGTCCTAGACTTGGCACTCCGGTACCGCTTGCTATGCGGTAGTAGAGAGAACAGTCTATAACTGGGGTGGATGGGGTCTTTGACAATTTGTAGGGCCTTCCTCTGACACTGCCTGGTGTAGAGGTCTTGGATGGCAGGCAGCTGAGCCCCAGTGATATACTGGGCCGTATGCACTATCCTCTGTAGAAGAGGTCGGCCGATTAATCGGTATGGCCGATTAATTAGGGCCGATTTTTTTTACAACTTTATTTAACGAGGCAAGTCAGTTAAGAACACATTCTTATTTTCAATGACGGCCTAGGAACAACTGCCTTGTTCAGGGGCAGAACGACAGATTTTTACCTTGTCAGCTCAGGGATTCAATCTTGCAACCTTATGGTTACTAGTCCAACGCTCTTACCATCTGTCTCACGAGAAGCCTGCCTGTTACGCGAATTCAGTAAGAAGCCAGGGTAAGTTGCTAGCTAGCATTAAACTTATCTTATAGAAAACAATCAATCATAATCACTAGTTATAACTACACATGGTTGAAGATATTACTAGTTTATCTAGCGTGTCCTGCGTTGCATATAATTGAAGCGGTGCGCATTCGCGAAAAAGGACTGTCATTGCTCCAACGTGTACCTAACCATAAACATCAATGCCTTTCTTAAAATCAATACACAGAAGCATATATTTTTTAACCTGCATATTTAGCTAACAGAAAGGTTAGCAGGCAATATTAACCAGGTGAAATTGTCACTTCTCTTGCGTTCATTGCAAGTAGAGTCAGGGTATATGCAACAGTTTGGGCCACCTGGCTCATTGCGAACTAATTTGCCAGAATTTTACGTAATTATGACATAACATTGAAGGTTGTGCATTGTAACAGCAATATTTATACTTAGGGTTGCCATCCGTTAGATAAAATACAGAACGGTTCCGTATTTCACTGAAAGAATAAATGTTTTGTTTTTGAAATTATAGTTTCCGGATTCGATTATATTAATGACCTAAGGCTTTCTGTGTGTTATTATGTTATAATTAAGTCTATGATTTGATAGAGAAGTCTGCCTGAGCGATGGTAGGCACCAGCAGGCTCATAAGCATTCATTCAAACAGCACTTTCGTGCGTTTTGCCAGCAGCTCTTCGCAATGCTTAAAGCTCTGAACCTTTATACCGGATCATCGTAAATAGCTAGCTGCAATCCGAGTGGCTACTCCTGGCTAACGTCTCTGTCCCAGAGCAAGCACCAGTTAGCCTGGAGCTAGCCTCGAGCTAAGCCCATCTCCCGACTAGCCGAAGATGTCCAAAAATACCTAATTTGCCAATTGGCCTGGACCCTCTGCCGACACGGAGCCCCGCCGATCCATCACGAACGGTCCGCCGACATAATCGTCCGAGGTGGTTTCAACAGGCTTTTCCGCTGCGACATCGCCAAAGATCCATCTGCTGGCCAAGGCCCGCGAGCTTTCTGAATCGCTGTATCTCCAGCTCACCGTATGAAGAGGAATAAATAAACAGACTCACCCCATCGCGACGTCCCCCAAAGGTTAACTCTCTAGCCCTCGCTATCTCCCTGCTTGCTAATTCGGCCTGCTAATGGCTAGCTTGTCAAGCTCCGGTCCGCTAACTGCTACCTTGTCTAGCTCGGGCCTACGAACTGTTAGCTTGTTAGCACAGGCCTGCTAACCGTCTGAACCACCGCGTCCCAATCACTCTCTGACCCCATTTACTTTCTATCTCTTTTTGATTTTTAATTTGTTTATACCTTCCGGAAACCTGCCTCACCCAATGTGATACGGAATCGCTATTACTTTTACTCTTATTTGTATTTTTATGACACACTCAAGAACCTCCAGACGCTAACCTAAGTCATTGTTAGTTAAAAAAAAAAAAACTGGATAACACTCGCCAGCCCAGCCCCCCCTGCCCATCCACCGCTGCCCCCTGGACACTGATCTCTTGGCTACATAGCTGACGCACGCTGGACTGTCCATTAATCACGGTACTCCTTTCTGCTTGTTTGTCTTACCTGTCGGCCCCGTTGCCTATTCAACGCCATTTTACCTGCTGTTTGTTGTGCTAGCGGATTAGCCTCGCCTACTGTTTTTAGCTAGCTTTCCAAATTCAACACCTGTGATTACTGTATGCCTCGCTGTATGTCTCTCTCAGATGTCAATATGCCTTGCATACTGTTGTTCAGGTTAGTTATAATTGTTTTAGTTCACAATGGAGCCCCTAGACCCACTCTGCATACCCCTGTTACCTCCTTTGTCCCACCTCCCACACATGCGGTGACCTCACCCATTACAACCAGCATGTCCAGAGATACAACCTGTCTCATCATCACCCAGTGCCTGGGCTTACCTCCGCTGTACCCGCACCCCACCATACCCCTGTCTGCGCATTATGCCCTGAATATATTCTACCATGCCCAGAAACCTGCTCCTCTTATCCTCTGCCCCCAACGCTCTAGGCGACCAGTTTTGATAGCCTTTAGCCGCACCCTCATACTACTCCTTCTCTGTTCCGCGGGTGATGTGGAGGTAAACCCAGGCCCTGCATGTCCCCAGGTACCCTCATTTGTTGACTTCTGTGATCGAAAAAGCCTTGGTTTTATGCATGTCAACATCAGAAGCCTCCTCCCTAAGTTTGTTTTACTCACTGCTTTAGCACACTCTGCTAACCCTGATGTCCTTGCCGTGTCTGAATCCTGGCTCAGGAAGGCCACCAAAAATTCAGAGATTTCCATACCCAACTATAACATCTTCCGTCAAGATAGAACTACCAAAGGGGCGGAGTTGCAGTCTACTGCAGAGATAGCCTGCAAAGTAATGTCATACTTTCCAGGTCCATACCCAAACAGTTCGAACTACTAATTTTGAAAATTACCCTCTCCAGAAATAAGTCTCTCACTGTTGCCGCCTGCTACCGGCCACCCTCAGCTCCCAGCTGTGCCTGGACACCATTTGTGAATTGATCGCCCCCATCTAGCTTCAGAGTTTGTTCTGTTAGGTGACCTAAACTGGGATATGCTTAACACCCCGGCAGTCCTACAATGTAAGCTAGATGCCCTCAATCTCACTCAAATCATCAAGGAACCCACCAGGTACAACCCTAACTCTGTAAACAAGGGCACCCTCATAGACGTCATCCTGACCAACTGGCCCTCCAAATACACCTCCGCTGTCTTCAACCAGGATCTCAGCGATCACTGCCTCATTGCCTGTATCCGCCACGGAGCCGCAGTCAAACGACCACCCCTCATCACTGTCAAACGCTCCCTAAAACACTTCTGTGAGCAGGCCTTTCTAATCGACCTGATCCCGTCAGTTGAGGATGCCTGGTCATTCTTTAAAAGTAACTTCCTCACCATTTTAGATAAGCATGCTCCGTTCAAAAAATGCAGAACCAAGAACAGATACAGCCCTTGGTTCACTCCAGACCTGACTGCCCTCGACCAGCACAAAAACATCCTGTGGCGGACTGCAATAGCATCGAATAGCCCCCGTGATATGCAACTGTTCAGGGAAGTCAGGAACCAATACACACAGTCAGTCAGGAAAGCTAAGGCCAGCTTCTTCAGGCAGAAGTTTGCATCCTGTAGCTCCAACTCCAAAAAGTTCTGGGACACTGTGAAGTCCATGGAGAACAAGAGCACCTCCTCCCAGCTGCCCACTGCACTGAGGCTAGGTAACACGGTCTCCACCGATAAATCCACGATTATCGAAAGCTTCAATAAGCACTTCTCAACGGCTGGCCATGCCTTCCGCCTGGCTACTCCAACCTCGGCCAACAGCTCCACCCCCCGCAGCTCCTCGCCCAAGCCTCTCCAGGTTCTCCTTTACCCAAATCCAGATAGCAGATGTTCTGAAAGAGCTGCAAAACCTAGACCCATACAAATCAGCTGGGCTTGACAATCTGGACCCTCTATTTCTGAAACTATCTGCCGCCATTGTCGCAACCCCTATTACCAGCCTGTTCAACCTCTCTTTCATATCGTCTGAGATCCCCAAGGATTGGAAAGCTGCCGCAGTCATCCCCCTCTTCAAAGGGGGAGACACCCTGGACCCAAACTGCTATAGACCTATATCCATCCTGCCCTGCCTATCTAAGGTCTTCGAAAGCCAAGTCAACAAACAGGTCACTGACCATCTCGAATCCCACCGTACCTTCTCCGCTGTGCAATCTGGTTTCGAGCCGGTCACGGGTGCACCTCAGCCACGCTCAAGGTACTAAACGATATCATAACCGCCATCGATAAAAGACAGTACTGTGCAGCCGTCTTCATCGACCTCGCCAAGGCTTTCGACTCTGTCAATCACCATATTCTTATCGGCAGACTCAATAGCCTCGGTTTCTCGGATGACTGCCTTGCCTGGTTCACCAATTACTTTGCAGACAGAGTTCAGTGTGTCAAATCGGAGGGCATGCTGTCCGGTCCTCTGGCAGTCTCTATGGGGGTGCCACAGGGTTCAATTCTCGGGCCGACTCTTTTCTCTGTATATATCAATGATGTTGCTCTTGCTGCGGGCAATTCCCTGATCCACCTCTACGCAGACGACACCATTCTATATACTTTCGGCCCGTCATTGGACACTGTGCTATCTAACCTCCAAACGAGCTTCAATGCCATACAGCACTCTTCCGTGGCCTCCAACTGCTCTTAAACGCGAGTAAAACCAAATGCATGCTTTTCAACCGATCGCTGCCTGCACCCGCATGCCCGACTAGCATCACCACCCTGGATGGTTCCGACCTTGAATATGTGGACATCTATAAGTACCTAGGTGTCTGGCTAGACTGCAAACTCTCCTTCCAGACTCACATCAAACATCTCCAATCGAAAATCAAATCAAGAGTCGGCTTTCTATTCCGCAACAAAGCCTCCTTCACTCACGCCGCCAAGCTTACCCTAGTAAAACTGACTATCCTACCGATCCTCGATTTCGGCGATGTCATCTACAAAATGGCTTCCAACACTCTACTCAGCAAACAGGATGCAGTCTATCATAGTGCCATCCGTTTTGTCACCAAAGCACCTTATACCACCCACCACTGCGACTTGTATGCTCTAGTCGGCTGGCCCTCGCTACATATTCGTCGCCAGACCCACTGGCTCAGGTCATCTACAAGTCCATGCTAGGTAAAGCTCCGCCTTATCTCAGTTCACTGGTCACGATGGCAACACCCATCCGTAGCACACGCTCCAGCAGGTGTATCTCACTGATCATCCCTAAAGCCAACACCTCATTTGGCCGCCTTTCGTTCCAGTACTCTGCTGCCTGTGACTGGAACGAACTGCAAAAATCGCTGAAGTTGGAGACTTTTATCTCCCTCACCAACTTCAAACATCAGCTATCCGAGCAGCTAACCGATCGCTGCAGCTGTACATAGTCTATTGGTAAATAGCCCACCCATTTTCACCTACCTCATTCCCATACTGTTTTTATACTGTTTTTTTAATTTATTTATTTACTTTTCTGCTCTTTTGCACACCAATATCTCTACCTGTACATGACCATCTGATCATTTATCACCCCAGTGTTAATCTGCAAAATTGTATTATTCGCCTACCTCCTCATGCCTTTTGCACACATTGTATATAGACTGCCCATTTTTTTTTCCTACTGTGTTATTGACTTGTTAATTGTTTACTCCATGTGTAACTCTGTGTTGTCTGTTCACACTGCTATGCTTTATCTTGGCCAGGTCGCAGTTGCAAATGAGAACTTGTTCTCAACTAGCCTACCTGGTTAAATAAAGGTGAAATAAAAAATTAAAAATTATGACTTCAAGCCTATCAACTCCTGTGATAAGGCTGGTGTAACTGATGTGAAATGGCTAGCTAGCGGGGTTAGCGGGGTTCGCTCTAATAGCGTTTCAAACGTCACTCGCTCTGAGACTTGCAGTAGTTGTTCCCCTTGCTCTGCAAGGGCTGCGGATTTTGTGGAGCGATGGTTAACGCTGCTTCAAGGGAGGCTGTTGTCAATGTGTTCCTGGTTCGAGCCCAGGTAGGAGCGAGGAAAGGGATGGAAGCTATACTGTTACACTGGCAATACTAAAGTGCCTATAAGAACATCCAATAGTCAAAGGTTAATGAAATACAAATGGTATAGAAATAGTCCTGTAATTCCTATAATAAATACAGCCTTAAACTTCTTACCTGGGAATATTGAAGACTCATGTTAAAAGGAACCACCAGCTTTCATATGTTCTCATGTTCTGAGCAAGGTACTGAAACATTAGCTTTCTTACTTGGGACATATTGCATTTTTACTTTCTTCTCCAACACTTTATTTTGCATTATTTAAACCAAATTGAAAATGTTTCATTATTTATTTGAGGCTAAATTGATTTTATTGATGTATTATATTAAGTTAAAATAAGTGTTCCTTCAGTATTGTTGTAATTGTCAATATTACAAATAGATTTAAAAAATCATCCGATTAATCGGTATCGGCTTTTTTTCGTCCTCCAATAACCGGTATCGGTGTTGAAAAATCAAAATCGGTCGACCGCTACTTGGTAGTGCCTTGCGGTCAGAGGCCGAGTAATTGCCGAACCAGGCAGTGATGCAACCAGTGCTCTAGATGTTGCAGTTGTAGAACCTTTTGAGGATCTCAGGACCCATGCCAAATCTTTTTAGTTTCCTAAGGGGGAATATGCTTTGTCGTGCCCACTTCATGACTGTCTTGGTGTGTTTGGACCATTCTAGTTTGTTGTTGATGTGGACACCAAGAAACTTGAAGCTCTCAACCTGCTCCACTACAGTCCTGTCGATGAGAATGGAGGCGTGCTCGGTCCTCATTTTCCTGTAGTTCACAATCATCTCCTTAGCCTTGGTTACGTTGAGGGATAGGTTGTTATTCTGGCACCACCCAGCCAGGTCTCTGACCTCCTCCCTATAGGCTGTCTCGTCGTTGTCGGTGATCAGGCCTACCACTGTTGTGTCGTCTGCAGACTTGATGATGGTGTTGGAGTCGTGCCTGGCAATGCAGTCTTGGGTTAACAGGGAGTACAGGAGGGCACTGAGCACAGTGATGAGCTTTGAGCGTACTATGGTGTTGAACGCTGAGCTGTAGTCAATGAATAGCATTCTCACATAAGTGCTCCTTTTGTCCAGGTGGGAAAGGGCAGTGTGGAGTGCAATAGAGATTGTATTATCTGTGGATCTGTTTGGGTGGTATGCAAATTGGAGTGGGTCTAGGGTTTCTGGGATAATGGTGTTGATGTGAGCCATTACCAACGTTTCAAAGCACTTCATGGCTACGGACGTGAGTGCTACGGGTTTATAGTCATTTAGGCAGGTTGTCTTTGTGTTCTTGAGCACAGGGACTATGGTGGTCGGCTTGAAACATGATGGTATTACAGACTCAATCAGGGAAGTGTTGAAAATGTCAGTGAAGACACCTGCCAGTTGGTCAGCACATAGCCAGAGCACACGTCCTGGTAATCCGTCTGGCCCCGCAGCCTAAGGGATGTTAACCTGTTTAAAAGTCTTATTCACGTCGGCTACAGAGAGCGTGATCACACAGTCGTCCGGAACAGCTGGTGCTCTCACTCATGCCTCAGTGTTGCTTGCCTTGAAGCGAGCATAGAAGTGATTTAGCTCGTCTTGTAAGCTTGTGTCACTGGGCATAGCTAATCAAATGGCTACCCGCTGCTGCTACTGTCTATTATCTATCCTGTTGCCTAGTCACTTTAACGCAACCTATATGTGAATTGCTGCAGTACCTCAATTACTTGGTACCCCTGCACATTGACTCAGTACTAGTACTCCTTGTATATAGCCATGTTATTTTTAGTCATCATTGTTATTCACTGCGCATATATTCCTCGTGTCAGTATTATATATTTTTTATCTTTATCTCTGCATGGTTGAAAAAGGACCCGTAAGTAAGTATTTCACTGTTCGTCTACACCTGTTTGTTTACGAAGCGTATAACAAATCAAATTATATTTTTATTTTATTTTATTTGACAACACCATTACTTGAGGCGATGTTGTCAGTAGAGGAATGCTTTCTGTTTGTTGTAGTGTATTTTAAGATATTCAAATGTTGCTTTACTCAATGTGTTCCAAGGCATTCATTCCCTGAATAAAGACATTCAAATTAATTACTTTATTCATTTCATACCATTGCAATGACTGAGCTCTCTGGCTGTGGAGGCTCTGCACTCTACCATCTTCACACTCAGTTGACATACACAGTCACTTCAAGACAACATCATCCTGCTGAGACGCTTCATTGCCAACCAATACACAGTACAGAACAGACATAATACAGACACACAAGTACTTAACCATGCTCTGCTCTGTCCTAAATACATCTGGAGAACTTTGGAGGAGCTCATAAGACTCTAGCAAATTGGCACCAAATGGATAATTAGCTGCTGTGTTGTGGAGAGGGAGAGTGTCTCTGTTAACTGATGCTACACACAGAACACCACTTCGGAGATTGAGAGAAACCCCATTGAGAGAAATTATGGCTTTAAAAAGGCGCATGCATCTCACAAGTGTAGCTGCATTCATTTGACTTGACTGCTGCTGGCCTCGTGACACCATCCTTGACAGCAGGCAATATATCTCTCAGCAAGGAGATACTAAAGTGAGAGGCGACTTATACCTGCCATCTGGTGAGAACGCAGGAGCCCGGAGTCTGCGATCTCTCGGTCCACACCTGTTCATTCTTCAAAAACGCTGTGTCACTCTATAGGGGTAAAAAAAGAACCTATACTGCTTCCTAACTTATAATGAATATGCAGCAGGTCCAAGTCCGTGGCAATAATATTAACATAAAGACCGAGCTGCTCTGGCAACACAGCAGTAAGCAGAGAGTTTATGCAGAAGGCTGACGTCTCTTCCCTAACAAGGACCTGTAAGTTATAGAACCCAGTGGCGATGCATTATTAGAGTGCATAAGATGTGTGTTTACTTCTAAGGACAGTGTGGGGAGAGATTAATGTTACCAACGGGGATCTCAATCATTCCCTGTTGGTGACGCCAGCCCTGTGACCATCCATCAGTAATGTGGAGACATTCACAGCAGTTTTTTTTTTGGGGGGGGGGGGGAATAACCAACAGAGAAAAAAAACTCATAACAGAACTCATGTGAAATAATGCATGTCATTTATTCATAGCATTACTCAGCTTTGGTCATGGTGATTTAAGGAGGCCACTGAGGAACAGTTCTGTTATTGGTGTCCTTCTCAGAGGGAGTATGGCTCTGCATAGACACCCTGGAAGGAAAGTACACCTTAGCTAAAAATAGTGCACTCACTCAGCAAATTCAACTAAACTCAGCAAAAAAAGAAACATCCCTTTTTCAGGACCCTGTCTTTCAAAGATAATTAGTACAAATCCAAATAACTTCACAGATCTTCATTGTAAAGGGTTTAAACACTGTTTCCCGTGCTTGTTCAATGTACCATAAACAATTAATGAACATTCATCTGTGGAACCGTCGTTAAGACACTAACAGCTTACAGACGGTATGCAAATAAGGTCACAGTTATGAAAACTTAGGACACTAAAGAGGCCTTTCTACTGACTCTGAAAAACACACAAAAAAGATGTCCAGGGTCCCTGCTCATCTGTGTGAATGTGCCTTAGGTATGCTTCAAGGAGTCATGAGGACTGCAGTTGTGGCCAGGGCAATAAATTGCAATGTCTGTACTGTGAGACATGCTACAGGGAGACAGGACAGACAGCTGATCGTCCTCGAAGTGGCAGACCACGTGTAACAACACCTGCACAGGATCAGTACATCCGAACATCACACCAGTGGGACATGTACAGGATGGCAACAACAACTGTTACACCAGGAACGCACAATCCCTCCATCAGTGCTCAGACTGTCTGCAATAGGCTGAGAGAGGCTGGACTGAGAGCTTGTAGACCTGTTGTAAGGCTGGTCCTCACCAGACATCACCTGCAACAACCGTCGCTGGACCAGACAGGTCTGGCAAAAAGTGACGAGTCGCGGTTTTGTCTCACCAGGGGTGATGTTCGGATTCACATTTATTATCGAAGGAATGAGCGTTACACAGAGGCCGGTACTCTGGAGCGGGATTGATTTGGAGGTGGAGGGTCTGTCATGGTCTGTGGTGGTGTGTCACAGCATCATCGGATTGAGCTTGTTGTCATTGCCTGCAATCTCAACGCTGTGTGTTACAGGGAAGACATCCTCCTCCCTCATGTGGTACCCTTCCTGATGGCTCATCCTGACATGACCCTCCAGCATGACAATGCCACCAGCCATACTGCTCGTTCTGTGCGTGATTTCCTTCAAAGGTGTTCAGCCATGGCCAGCGAAGAAACCGGATTTCAATCCCATTGAGCACGTCTGGGACCTGTTGGATTGGAAGGGTGAGGGCTATGACCATTCCCCCCAGAAATGTCCCTGAACTTGCAGGTGCGTTGGTGGAAGAGTGGGGTAACATCTCACAGCAAGAACTGGCAAATCTGGTGCAGTCCATGAGGAGGAGATGCACTGCAGTACTTAATGCTGCTGGGTGGCCACACCAGATACTGACTGTTACTTTTGATTTGACCTCCCCTTTGTTCAGGAACACGTTATTCCATTTCTGTTAGTCACATGTCTATGGAACTTGTTCAGTTTATGTCTCAGTTATTGATATTGATATGTTCACACAAATCTTTACACGTTAAGTTTTCTGAAAATAAATGCAGTTGACAGTGAGAGGACATTTCTTTTTTTGCTGAGTTTAATACTGCTTTCATTCGTTTGTGTGGTGATGGTATGAAAATGTTTACCACTTTAAACTCTTTGTCCCAATCTCTATTTCACAACACTTTAAATGCATTTACAATGAGGCATGTTATTCATGGTATGTTAATGTTTGGTTCGAGCAGGAAAACCAATTACATTTTCTTGGTATCTGCCATTGAACAACGTTTGAAAATAGCAAGTAGTAATTTAATTATCACAACAGTGTTGTATAAATTCCATTTAGTTTCAAAAACAGGTACAACTTTTAGACTTAATTAAAATGTATGCCATGTCAAAGAGGAAAAGTAATTATACAGTAGGCTTTTTGATTGCTCTTTCAAGTGCCATAAGATTATATCACTATGGCTACAGAAACAATAAAGCACACGCAATATAATTCGATCCTCCTCTGTTTGAAAAAGAGACTATAGGCCATTTAATGGGTTTGGTAATATCAACCACATACACAGTAGGCTATAATCTTGAACATGTTCTATGTTGGAAGTTTTAAACTGCCCTGTTTGAACTATCCATTCAAGTAATTTGCCTCTTAGGGCCACCATACTCAAGGCCCATGGTCTTTGTTTGCATAAGAGACGCCATTTTTTAACTTAGTCTGGTACAGTTCTCAGTTTGACTTGATCATAGCAGCCGAGTTCAAAGTAGGGCATAATGAGATCGTTCCAGGGCACGTTCTCAGAGCATGCGCAGATCAGTCGGCAGGCATATTCACAGTCATTTTCAACCTCTTCTTGTCCCAGTCTGTAATCCCCACATTGTTTAAGACTGCTACCATCCTTCTTGTTCTCATGAACGGTAAGGCTTCATGCCACAATGACTGCCACCCTGTGCTTTGAAAGGCTGGTTATGGCACACATCAAGTCCATCATCCCAGGCACCTTAGACCCTCTCCAATTTGCATACCGCCCCAACAGATCCATAGACGACGCAATCTCAGTTGCATTCCACGCTGCCCTTTCCCACCTAGATAAGAGGAATACCTACGTGAGAATGCTGTTCACTGACTACAGCTCAGCGTTCAACACCATTGTCCCCTCCAAGCTTGTCACCAAGTTTAGGACCCTGAGACTGACACCTCCCTCTGCAACTGGATTCTGGACTTCCTGACGGGTCGAGCCCAGAGTGTAGGCAACATCACCTCCGCCATGCTGACCATCTATACCGGGGTCCCACAAGGGTGTTTGCTTAGTCCCCTCCTGCACTCCTTGTTCACCTACGACTGTGGGCCACGCACGACTCCAACACCATAGGTGTCGTCCAACATTACCGGCAATGATGAGACAGCCTACAGGGAGGTGGTCAGTGACCTGTCAGTGTGGTGCCGGGACAACAACCTCTCGATCCATGTCAGTAAGACCAAGAAGCTGATTATTGGTTTTTGTGAGAGGTATTTGTTTGTTGTAGGTACTGAACACAGGCTGGGAAATGCACAGTATCAAATAGAGCCATGACTACATGGAACTCTCTGCCACACCAGGTAACTCAAGATGAAACTTTTTTTTTTAAGATAAAAGGACGCATTACTGCACGAATGGGACTGTGAAGAGACGCAACCATTGTATTTATCTTATCTTGTATTGTAATTTGTATTGTTTTATGTATTCAAATGTCGTGTCTTTACTATCATTAAATTGAAGATTCTCTGTAATTAGTATTACGCAATCAAACTGATTAATCATGTAACCGTAATTAACTAGGAAGTCGGGGCACCAAGGAAAATATTCAGATTACAAAGTTATAATTTCCCAATATAGCCTTTCAGATATTTTCATATCTGATCAATAGTCTTCTGATTAATGAATTGTTTATTTTACCTCACGTTAGTCTCATTCCAAACGTTGTTGGTTATCTGCACGAACCCAGTCTTCACTATGAGTCATCCATACATCAATTGTCTTAAATCATTTATTTATTACTAACTAAGTAATTCACAGAAATGCATAAACGAAACAAAGTAAATATGGTTACAATAAATAATAGGATAATGTGTCCTAGTGGGCTAAACCGGCATGGCGGCTTGTTAGATTAAAGGGAAGTGGGGTCGACTAAGAAGTCACTACAGAGTTAATAATTATAACAATTGAAATGCTAATCCTTTACCCATGAACGCTCACTCATTCGGGAACAATTGCAATCAATATATATATTTATGCTCAGTGTGTCGTCTTGATCACTGTTGAAAAGTTTATTTTGTAGAATTGTCCATCTCTCTCTCTCTCTGTTGTGGTTATTCTGGATAGTTCAGAGTGACATACATTCATGTGGTTGTAGAATGGATGTTTCGGCGGTTGTCATTCTTCGTGTTCAATGATACCGAATTCCTAGCTGCAGACTAGTAATTAATATCAAAGACTTGTTCTTATTCTGTCGGTATCGATAGTCTAAGAGTTTAACATTTACATTTACATTTAAGTCATTTAGCAGACGCTCTTATCCAGAGCGACTTACAAATTGGTGCGTTCACCTTAAGACATCCAGTGGAACAGCCACTTTACAATAGTGCATCTAAATCTTTCAAGGGGGGTGAGAAGGATTATTCTGTCCTAGGTATTCCTGAAAGAGGTGGGGTTTCAGGTGTCTCCGGAAGGTGGTGATTGACTCAGCTGTCCTGGCGTCGTGAGGGAGTTTGTTCCACCATTGGGGGCCAGGCAGCGTTAAAAGTTTTCACTGCAATGGTCTTAAAACAGCAATGGTCTGCAACCTTTGTCCTCACGTGATTGAGAGAAACATGGTCCACCGAGAATTTCTCAAAGTTGGGTTTTATTCGGAATTGCAGAAAAGGGGCTGTCCCAGGATGCCTGACCCTAATTAGGCTCATGGGCGGTCCTCTGATTTAGTTCAACTCAAAAGGGAATTGGAGTTTCCTTCATTAAACAGTCCAAAATCACATTACACAATTTTACAAACAGTATCATACTCACTCATTCATCTTATACAACAATTACATGTAAACCTCATATCTGAGGCTATTATATAAACAGTGTTATGGTAATGTGGCCGCACCGTCTCCCATGAGCTTCCCCAAGATGTAACAAATGGACCAGTTCGTATCTGGATTCTTCACCGATCTGTTATACCTTCTCCGGAACGTAAACGTTGTTCGGACCTCAAGTTCTGTGAGGTAGAAGAAATTCCTTTGTTCTCTATGAAACTTCACTCTCTCTCTATACTGTGTGGCCATAAGGCAGGGACTTCTCCTCAGGAATTTACGACCTTTCTCTGACCACAGCAGCCTAGTTGAAGGAGGCAAGGGGGAGGCAGGGAAAGGGGGATGGGGCTTTCTGTACCCAAAGAGGGCAAGGTCATGACACAACCTATATATTGTGTGGGCGGCAGGGTAGCCTAGTGGTTAGAGTGTTGGACTAGTAACCGAAAGGTTGCACGTTCGAATCCCCGAGCTGACAAGGTACAAATCTGTCGTTCTGCCCCTGAACAGGCAGTTAACCCACTGTTCCTAGGCCGTCATTGAAAATAAGAATTTGTTCTTAACTGACTTGCCTAGTAAAATAAAGGAAAAATAAAAATATAAAGGCTATGTTTCACATTTTATATTGATGTATTTCAGTCCAGGACTAATAATGTCCTGTACTATGTATGATGTCATGTTTCATGTGGACCCCAGGAAGAGTAGCTGATGCTTTTGCAGCGGCTAAAGGGGATCCTAATACATACCAAATACCAATACTTTATTTTTAGCCATGGTTTCATATTTCAATAACTCCACTATTCCATTTCATCTGATATCGTGTCTGGAGAGCTGGACACATATAGGGGCACAGATGACGGGAACAAAGAGATAAGGAAGGATACACATTTCATGGTCCAAATTAGATTAGCTAGCTAGCTGACAAGTACTCAGGACATCAAGAGAGCAATACAGTAAATAGTTGTGTTAGAGGGAACATTGTTTTCTCGAATGCATGAAGTGTGCCTCAAATGCATGTTTGTAATGAAAATCGTCTAACTGGCCTTTACCATAAACCTTGCAGTTATTGTGTTCATGTTTCATGCTGTGTTGAATGCACTTGACACTTGATATAAATGTGGTAAAAAGGGCCAGTACATGACATCAAAATGTGTCATTTTAAAAATGGGCCATAATGCATTTAATATATTGTGTTTTGGTCTTTTACTAGTCTGGTTGAAAAGTTACAATGGGGACATGGGACAGCTAATCAATTGGCTGCATCATAAACACGTCTGGAAGGATATGCTTAGTATGGAAAAACTGAGCCGTTGATAGATGTACAGTACGTTGATTGTGCTGTGCTCACATGTGTGTGGGATGCATGCTAAGTACCACAACACTAGCATAGATAAAGGGCAGGAGCTTTCTCCTGACTGAGGAAGTTATACGCTATTAATATGCCCAGAGTTTTTCATTGTCAAGTATTTTATGTTAAAGAATAACTTATGTCCCCATAGAATTAGGAATTAGAATACTAATTAAATAGGATATCTATGTCTGTTAAGCTTGGGCGACAGACCGTACAGAATATACTGTATCCTGGGGGGTTGTTGGCCCTTGTGCATTTCTGGTAGTACCGTATACACCGGTATGGTGCATAAACAGTACGATGATCTGAAAATCTGGATACTGCCCAACCCTATTGTCTGTCCCTGTAGACGTTGACACTTTCTGAAAATCTGAACCCCAAACCCAATTTAGTCATTACCATCATTCAGGGTAAACATTAGTAATTTCCACATCCCCTTTCTTTGAAGTTGCCAAGCTTCCAGTGCCCGTATCTGCTCTTAGCTATACAAGTGACAGGCCAAGATTTGTCTTTTCTTTATTCATCCCATTCCCTTCTTTCTGGGAAGATGAAAAGCGAGCAAAACAATAGTAAGTAATCTAGAGATCTTTGTGTGAGTCACAGCCAATGGTAATTAGCTCATCTGTCAAGAGGGCACGTCTAGATGAATGAACACTCCCTCAACATGAAATGGAAGTGTAGCCATGGATAAAGTTCTATGAAATTAATGTCGGAGCCAATCAGTCAGCTTCGCCTTTTGTGATGCTGGAGCTGGTCTGCTGTGTCGGGGGCAGCCAGGGTGGAGCTGACTGAATAAAAGACTAAAAGCCCTTGGTGCAGTAGCCATAAAACTAGGAGAAAGATGACACTGAAAACATTGCTGATAAAACCTTTATTGTAAAGTGTCATGGTCAAAACATATTGATACAACAGTAGCTAAGATGGGGAGAAGTCTGTCCATAATAAAGCACTGCTCTACCTTCTTAACAGCACTATCAACAAGGCAGCTCCTACAGACTCTAGTTTTGTCGCACCTGGTTTACTGTTCAGTCTTGTGGTCAAGTGCCACGAAGAGAGACTTAGGAAAATTGCAATTGGCTCAGAACAGGGCAGCACGGCTGGCCCTTGGATGCACACAAAGAGAGCAAACATTAATAATATGCATGTCAATCTCTCCTGGCTCAAAGTAGAAGAGAGATTGAGTTCATCACTACTTGTATTTGTGAGAAGTATTGACATGTTGAATGCACCGAGCTGTCTGATTAAACGACTAGCACACAGCTCAGACACCCATAACCCACAAGACATGCCACTCTTCACAGTCGCCAAGTCCAGAACAGACTATGGGAGGCGCAGAGTACTACATAGAGCCATAACTTGTGACAAAATGGGTCCGGAAGAAATGCCAGCAGTTTTACTGGCGCCCAACCAATTGTGCTTAATACCTTTTTTTGCACTATTGGTTAGAACCTTTAAGTAAGCATTTCACTGTAAGGTCTACTACACCTGTTGTATTCGGCGCACGTGACAAATACACTCTGATTTGATTTGATTTAACTACATGGAACTCTATTCCTCATCAGGTAACTGAAGCAATCAGTAGAATCAGATTTTAAAAAACAGATAAAAATACACCTTATGGAACAGCGGGGACTGTGAAGCAACACAAACATAGGCACAGACACATGCATACACACATGATAACATACCCACTATGTCATTCTTCCCTTGAGCAAGGCAGTTAACCCACTGTTCCCCGGGTGCTGAAAATGTGGATGTCGGTTATGGCAGCACCACGCACCTTTCTGATTCAAAGGGATTGAATGCCTTCAGTTTTACAACTGACTAGGTATCTCCATTTCCCTAATGGCCAAGGGCACAACTTTTTTGAAAATATATTTTTGGCAACAAAAATAAATAGTGATGAAATAGTGCTGTGCAGCTTCACAAGTAATCAGGTGTGTAGTGCTGGCGGAGCGCGAAGCTCCCTAACTTTTTTCAATTGGAGAATACATGGACAATTTTCTAAATAAATTATATTTAATTACCACCCCAAAAAAAATGTCACAAGTGAAGAACATCAGAATGTAAAAAATCAACTAAATTAACCATGTCTCTGTTGATGTTGATAAAACTCCACCAACCTGCTCTTGCGCAGTGGAACCCAGAACGATACAATATGTGACCACTTGGTTACAGCTGCACCATTATGCCGAGGAACCCGCAAAGCCCAAGAGCTTGACTGTCTTTGGAAGTTGGAAGTTGCTGTAGCCCTGCTTGGGATATTTAGCCTATACTGGCTAGTGGTTGAGACGCAGGGCCCGTTCTGGCTTGATAGGCTATGTCGGTGGTGGGAAAATGGAAATGTCAATTGTGTCAAGATGGAGGTAATAATGCATTTAGGTCATAGCTTATTGAGATGCATGAATACGCTACACCAAAAACTTGATTTTATGTCTTTTTTTCAAACGGATTTCCTGCAATTTTACAAAGTAATGATTTATTTTCACGACTTGGTCAATTGATTTATTTAGCTATGCAAATAAATTACATGAATTGATAGTTCTGGCCTTTGTTTTCTTTTATTCTGTAATAGGGTATATTGTAACCATGTGTTCAAGCTAATCAAATCAATGTTTATTTACCACTGTCCTTATACAACCACTAAAGGTGCTCCAATCATTTACAATAACTCTTATCATGATCTTTTGCCTACACCTAATAGTCCTACTCATCATGATTACTATTACAAATAGAAGATTACTACTTTTCACAATGGTGACCGCTTTGTAAAGTTAGGTCAAAGCTGAATCAATCAATGTCTTGCATGATCACTTAACGATTCATTTGTATTTTACTTAACGGTAGCGAATATAATAGCAACGCATAGTAGGCCTATAGGCTAATGTTACTATTACACCAAAAAACACCTCCACCTTTCTAACGAGATTTTAGGATTAGTTAGCTGAAGCTGAATAGACAACCAAAAAACTTGAACTCAACAGACCCACTCTGCAGGATATATGCTTTGATTGAAACAAAATTCAAGAAAGGCTAATAGTTTGTTAACATAATCTGCTATAATTCGTTCACAAAACAGTAATTCAAGAACACTGAAATGCATAGGCTATTCCCATGCAATGATTGGCATGCAGAATTATAATTCACGATTGACAGTGATGATGGCCTGTTTTGAAATGAGGTATGCCTAACTTGGTATTTGAGGGTATTACAAATATAACATTTTCTTGGGAGAATATGTGTGGGCATAGGCGAATGTTGCAATTGGAGGATGCATTTTCTGCATATTTTATAACAGGACTCTCCAACCCTGTTCCTGGAGAGCTACCATCATGTAGGTTTTCATGCCAACCCTAATCTAGCTCCCCTGATTCTAATAATTAGCTGATTTATAAAAATGGAGTGGGTTCGTTACAACTGAGTTTGGAGTGAAACGCTACAGTTCAGTAGTGCTCCAGGAACAAGGATGGAGGGCCCTGTAATGATATACTATTCAATAGGCTACATCTGTTGGTAGGAACTTTGATTGAGGAAATTATGACATCATTTACATATTTTTTTGTGCTCCCTCGCCTGAAAGAAATAGCACTACACCACTGCAGGTAAGATCTGTGGTAGGTCTGTAACTGGTGGTGGTGTCAGTATGCTGCATGTGTTTCCCATTGGCTTCATCCTTCCATCTGAGAAGCCAAAATGCAACCATCTTATGCTCATTATGAACAGGGTAATGAAGGATCTGGAATGACAGCACCATGGACAACTCCGTTCACCTGTGCCACTGACCACATATTAGCATCCTTCTCCATTTACATTGTGTCGTAGCCTACACTTGGATTAGTCTACACTGTAATTCATTGAATTGGACTGGATTATATATTTTTATGCTTTTTATATTTCAGATTGTTCAGGGGGTGCTGTAGCACCCCTACTTCCCTCGGCTATGTATGGTAGTAGGTGCTAGGCACACCGGTTTGAGTGTGTCAAGAACTGAAACGCTGCTGGATTTTTCACATCCAGCCATTGGCAGGCCAGTGGTTTAAAACAGATAATTTATGAAAGAGGACAAAGGAGGCTGACACAAGTTGTGCAGAGCAACAGACAGGCTACAGTTAGTCAACTGACAGTCCAGTACAACGTTGGTGCCCAAAGACACATAACTCGTCGTACCTTGACACGAATGGAGTGTGTTGGCCGACGACCTTACAGAGTTTCATTTCTTTCAGCAAAAAACAAGAAACAGCAGTGACAGGGATGGAATGAAAACACTGGATACTGGAGAGATGGAAAAAACATTGCCTGGTCTGTTAAATCCCGGTTCCTGCCGTTTCACGCTAATGGGAGGACTAAGGTATTGAGAACCAAATGAATACATTATTGCCTCGTGTCAACATTGCAGGCTGGTGGTGGTGGTGTGATGGTCTGGGTGGGTTTTCATCGCACACATTGGGTCCCTTGATAAAAGTGGAGCAACATTTGAATGCCACAGGATATCTGAACATCATTGCTAATCAGGTGCATCCCTTCATGGCACCTTTTCGAGTCCATGCACTGGCGAATTGAGGCTGCTCTGAGGAGTTTCTACTGTTTTGTACACTCTGTGTAGCGCAGTATTTTAACTATACATTTAATACAGTCATTATTCCATCTTTTTCACTAATTTCAACCACACTGTACATTTGCTGTTACTATTTATTCATATGTATTCTTACCTGTAGCCTGCTGCTCAACTACTTGAACCCTTGTTTTCACCTGCTGTATAAACTTTACATTTGATCTTGACTGATTGTGCAGGCTAAGCACAGTTACAGACAACGTTTATATCACAGGTGGTCCAGCAGTTTACTATCCAGTTCATACTGTACTGTAGTCCCCTAGCCAAAAAGAAGACAATGATTGGTGTTATAGGTAGGCTAACCCTGGGGTTGGAGAGGAGCCCAACCCTCTCTTACTCTCTGCTAACGTGTTACAAGTACCCCTCCTGCCAGGTATCTAAAAGGTATTAATCAGATTGGCAGCCATACAGCAGAAGTGAATGACGTTTTTAAACAGGGGCATGGCATGCAGAGTACAGACCTGTGAGCTCATTCTCTCTCTCTGTCTCTCTCTCTTCACTCACCAACGCCTAGAGTACTTAGTCTTTATTTCCTATTAGTCCAATCTGAGAAGATTTAGATGTGTAATGAATTGAAGGTCATGCAACTTGATGCCCTTTCTCCCACTGCTCTGACCTCAGGGAATTAGAGTGTGGGTTAGTGCTGAGCCATGCTCACTGAGTGGAATGAAGCTGCTCTGCTCTGGGATCTGCGTGTGTGTGTATGTACGCGTGTTGATGTGAAGGTCGGGCTACCTCTCGATGCAGCGGCCTCCTTCAGGCAGGGGCGGGTCAGCCGCAGGTTATCTCTGTCTTTAGTAACACATTAAAGGAGACGGCTGCCTAGAGAACGGGGTCAAAGGTCACAACCCTTCTAATCTGTTTACTTGACCTCTTGACCTAAGAAAATGCTTTAGTCATAAAATCAACGGGGGGGGGGGGTCCTCTTCATTGGATTTATTCATCCTCGGAGAAAAGCAATAGTATGTGCTTCAGTAGGGCTCACTATGGGGATATTCTCAGCACTGCATTAACACTCTCCTACAAGTTATACTGTTACCATCGTAACCAAACTAGCCTTACACCAGCCAGGGCATGACAGTGGCATTTTTTTAATCACACATTTGTGCTTTGGAAACTTTATTACTGTGATCCAGATACAATTATGTACAATGGGAATGCTATACTAAATCATGTACACAGCTGCATATGGCAACAACTCCCTAGAATACTGTTTGCGTAGCCATCCTCAAGGAAGTTATCACTTCATGCATGTAAATGTGGACAACTACCTATGGAGTGATGCTTCTGCATCTACTTTGAAAACGCTAGATTGATTCAGTACACTTTCACTTGACTGCCTTCTTTTTTTACAGATGCTGGACAAAGTGAACACCAATATTCAATAACTGTGCTGAAGACATAAGCATTGCTATGGAACAAGGCTTCTTAAAGCCTGCAGACAAAATTGCAGTGATTGGAGAGAGAACCTTTCCTATGGTAATTATTGCAAATAACTATCAATGAACAAAGCACCAACTCAATACCCCAGTCTCCCTTTATTTCCATCAATAGACAATCAAGTCAACACTGTACTGTATATACACAAAACGTCTTAAAATATGCTAAATAGCTATCAATTTATTCTTAGGCTGTCATTCATCAGGTATACCAACACACAAAGTATGGTTACAGTAACCACATTTTCTTGGAGAGAATGTATAAGAAAGGTATTATGTTTATGAATGACATTGTAAACAATGGTAGAATCATGTCATACAACCAATTCATCCAGATGTATGAAGATGTATGCTCAATACATAATGATAACCAACTCATTACAGCTCTGCCATGAAAAGGAAAAGGCAATTACTTAAAGAAAGGAATTAAATCATTTGTCTGCTTAAAATTACTAATATGAATCGTGAAATGTATCAGTTTCACTTACGGTCAAGAGGGTTGACAACTACGCCACAGAAACGGAATTGGGAAGAGATTTTCCAAAATCCAATACTATGGCATCGGGTTTATGAACTGATATACAAAACAACAACGGATGCATCAATTCGTTCTTTTCAATTTAAGCTATTCTATAACATTGTTGAGAGCGCACCCACTGATGGGAGTTGCCATTAGTATTGTCTGTGTATTGTATTGTTTTGTATTGTTAAATAAAATAAAAAAATAATAAATACATTTAAAAAGTATGTAAACAATGTTTTTCCCTTGAATTTTATACCAAAAAACTGAAAGATGAAAAACATGATGAATTACCCATTTATTATCCTCCAGCCTTGATCAGCATGACAGCACACAGATATTAGGCAACATTCAGCCACAATTAGTGCCTTGTCCCATCACACCTGCCAATCAGCATCTAGGAGCTGGCGTAGGGGACTTGATGTTGTTAGCTCCTGTCATAAACAAGTGTGTCTGGGCTGGTGGCGGTAATGCAGACAGAGAGCGGGACGATGAAGCAGAAACTCAGGCACATTACCCTCCTATCAGCCTCCAGTACTCCAGTCAAGGCAGCATCAGCAACAGCGCTGCCACTATTTGACAGTTCCACTGCCAGTCCAACTGGATGACTATGTCAGGCATTTAGTTAGTCCAGGATAAGCCACGAACGCAGAGTACTAATGCAGCTCTACAGGCAGTCACTGTAGGATGAACTAGTGCAGTGACTGGAAAATATGCTGTATCATGGATATGAACAGTGCCCACTTGTTCCACACACACACGTTTTAAGGCGGCTTATTACTCTAGGTTTGTGACCACTTTGCCAATGAAGGATAGGATTGTGGATTTATGCACAGGCCGAGTTGCAGGCTGGCGAGCAGCCAGGCTTGAGGAATCTCTCCCTGTGCTCTCGTTTGTTCACGCCCTTTTCCCCTTCTCCTCACTGACAGACTGGTGTAACGTTACATACGCCCCACAGCCATGCTGCCTCTCGCTTATTAGCTCTCTTTGTTAGGCATTACCCTATGGATGACTATACAATACATACACTACCGTTCAAAAGTTGGGGTCACTTGGAAATGTCCTTGTTTTTGAAGGAAAAGCTAATTTTGGGTCTGATAAAATAACATCAAATTGATCTGAAATACAGTGTAAACATTGTTCATGTTGTAAATTACAATTGTAGCTGGAAACGGCAGATTTTTTATGGAATATCTACATAGGAGTACAGCGGCCCATTATCAGCAACCATCACTCCTGTGTTCCAATGGCACGTTGTATTAGCTAATCCAAGTTTATAATTTTTTATTTTTTTTATTGATGATTAGAATACCCTTTTGGAGTTATGTTAGCACAGCTGAAAACTTTTGTGTTGATGAAAGAAGTAATAAAACTGGCCTTCTTTAGACAAGTTGAGAATCTGGAGCATCAGCAAGTGTGGGTTCGATTACAGGCTCAAAATGGCCAGAAACAAAGACCTTTCTTCTGAAACTCGTCAGTCTATTCTTGTTCTGAGAAATGAAGGCTATTCCATGCGAGGAATTGCCAAGAAACTGAAGATCTGGTACAACACTGTGTACTACTCCCTTCACAGAACAGCACAAACTGGCTCTAAACAGAATAGAAAGAGGAGTGGGAGGCCCCGGTGCACAACTGAGCAAGAGGATAAGTACATTAGAGTGTCTAGTTTGAAAAACAGATGCCTCGCATGTCCTCAACTGTACCCGCAAAACACCAGACTCAACGTCAACAGTGAAGCGGCGACTCCGGAATGCTGGCATTCTAGGCAGAGTTCCTCTGTCCAGTGTCTGTGTTCTTTTACCCATCTTAATCTTTTCTTTTTATTGGCCAGTCTGAGATATGGCTTTTTCTTTGCAACTCTGCCTAGCAGGCAGAACACCAAATAATGGAATCTCTCATGTAATGGCGTCGCATCCCCCCAATAGAGTTCCAGATACTTGTAGAATCTATGCCACGTTGCATTGAAGCTGTTCTGGCTCGTGGTGGCCCAACACCTTATTAAGACACTTTATGTTGGTGTTTCCTTTATTTTGGCTGTTACCTGTATATTTCACCAACCTGTTATTGAGAATTACATTAAGAGGCTTTAAGTAAATATATGTATTCATATTTCTTTGTATTCCAATCTTGCGTTCTTTGCTCCTTCTCGTTATCCCTTTCGCTGTCAAGCATCAAACAGCTGTGTTTTTCGTTGCCAAGCTCCCCACATCCAGAGGGGTTTGAGTAGATGGGATTAGGCAAACAGAAAAACAAACTTGAAAAACAGTCCTCCCTGTCACTTCACACAGTCCCTCTCACACTGTACTGTAGCCAGCTTAGATTCAGACTAAGGGATGGAGAGAGGTGTTCCAATGGCTGATAAACAGGGCTATTGTATTTGTATTTTATTAAGGATCCCCATTAGATGCTGCCATGGCAGCAGCTACTCTCCCTGGGGCACAAACACATCAAGACACTTACAGTACACATAAAAAAAGATAAAATAGTACATCATATAACATCGCTACACCACTACATATCCACATCACAAAATGCACGATAACACCATACAACAATACCACAATGTGCATGTGTGTAGAGTGCGTGTGCAGCGCCCATGTGTCTATGCGTGTGTCTGTACCTTGTGGCACCTGACCACTTGACTGAACAGTAGTCCATGTGCGACAAAACTAGGGCCTGTAGGACCTGCCTTGTTGATAGTGTTGTTATGAAGGCAGAGCATCGCTTTATTATAGACATACTTCTCCCCATCTTAGCTACTGTTTTATCAACATTTTTGACCATGACAGTTTACAATCCAGGGTTACTGCAAGCAGTTTAGTCACCTCAACATGCTCAATTTCCACATTATTCATTACAAGATTTAGTTTAGGTTTAGGGTTTAGTGAATGATTTGTCCCAAATACAATGCTTCTATTTTTTTTTTTTAAATATTTAGGACTAACTTATTCCTTGCCACCCATTCTGAAACTAACTCCAGATCTTTGTTTCAGTGTTGCAGTCATTTCAGTCGCTGTAATAGCTGATGTGTATAGTGTTAAGTCATCCACATAGACACACTGGCTTTACTAAAAAATGTAAAATGAAGGGGATTTGACAGCTGCCGTGGGGAATTTATTTTGGAGAGGCAGGTAACTCTTTATCCACAATATAGCAGGTGGCGTCAAGCCATAACACATACGTTTTCAGCTGCAGACTAATATCGATAATGTCAAAAGCCGCACTGAAGTCTAACAAAACAGCCAACCACAATCTTTTTATCATGAATTTCTCTCAGCCAATCATCAGTAATTTGTCTAAGTGCTGTGCTTGTTGAATGTCCTTCCCAATAAGCATGTTGAAAGTCTGTTGTCAACTTGGTTACTGTAAAATACCATTATAGTTGGTCAAACATCACCCTCCAAGAGTTAACTAAGGCTTGGGTAACAGGCTGATTGGTTGACTATTTGAGCCAATAAAGGGGGCTTTAATATTCTTACGTAGCTGAATGACTTTTGCTTCCCTCCAGGCCGGAGGGCGCACACTTTCTAGTCGGCTTATATCGAAGATATGGCAAATGTGAGTGGCAATATTGTATGCTATTATCCTCAGTCTTTTTTGATCCACGTTGTCAGACCCCAGGTGGCTTGTCATTGTTGTTAGACAAAAGTCCTTATTTTTTTACCTCTTCCACACTCACTTTACCAAATTCAAAATTCCATTGCTTGTCTTTCATAATCACTTATACTTGGATTTGTAGTGTCAGTGTTTGTAAACCTTGCCAATGAAAAAACATTAAAGTAATTGGCAATATCAGTGGGTTTTGTGATGAATGAGCCATCTGATTGAATTAATGATGGAGCTGAGTTTTCCATTTTGCCCAACATTTCAATTAAGGTGCTCCAGAGCTTGTTACTATCATTCTTTATATCATTTTTGTTTGCTTCTTAGTATAGTTTCTTCTACTTTTTATTCAGTTTAGTCACATGATTTCTCAATTTACAGTATGTTTGCCAATCGGTTGTGCAGCCAGACTTATTTGCCATTCCATGTTGCCACATCCCGCTCAACCATACAATTTAACAGTTTTTACAGTCATTTTCTTAATAGGTGCATGGTTATTAGTAACTGGAATAAGCAATTTCATAAATGTGCCAAGTGCAGCGTCTGGTTTCTCCTCATTACACACCACAAACCAACAAATATTATTTACGTCAACAACATAGGAATCACTACAAAACTTATTGTATTGTATGACCTCTTATAAACTATATTAGGCACAGCCTTTGGAACTTAGGTTTTCCTAGAAATGGCTACTATATTGTGATCACTACATCCGATGGATCTAGACCCTGCTTTCAAAGGGATTTCTGCAGCATTTAGCATTTAGCATGTTGTGATCAATACATGTTGATGATTTCATTCCTGTGCTGTTTGTAACTACCCTGGTAGTGCTTCTACACCTGCATTGCTTGCTGTTTGGGATTTTAGGCTGGGTTTCTCTATAGCACTTTGTGACATCAGCTGATGAAAAGAAGGGCTTTATAAATACATTTGATTGATTGATAGGTTGACTGATAACCTGAACCAGGTTGCAGGCACTGGTTACAGTTTGAAGATTTTTCTTGAGTGGGTGTAACAGTATAACTTTAGACCGTCCCCTCGCCCATCCCCGGGCGCGAACCAGGGACCCTCTGCACACATCAACAACAGTCACCCACGAAGCATTGTTACCCATCGCTCCACAAAAGCCGCGGCCCTTGCAGAGCAAGGGGAACTACTACTTCAAGGTCTCAGAGCAAGTAACGTCACAGATTGAAACGCTATTTAACGCTAACTAAGCCAGCCGTTTCACATCCGTTACACTCACCCCCCTTTTGACCTCCTCCTTTTTCCGCAGCAACCAGTGATCCGGATCAACAGCATCAATGTAACAGTATAACTTTAGACCGTCCCCTCGCCCATACCCGGGCGCAAACCAGAAAATATACCTCTCTCAAGCATTTCACACATGTTATCCAGATACTGACTGTTAGCACTTGGTGGTCTATAGCAGCTTTCCACAAGAATGGGCTTTAGGTGAGGCAGATGCACCTGCAGCCATATTACTTTAACAGTATTTAACATGAGATCCTGTCTAAGCTTTAAAGGAATGTGGTTGTAAATATAAACAGCGACACCTCAACCATTGGATTTTCTGTAGATGTTATAACCTTGTATTGCTACCACTGTATCAAAGGTATTATTGAAGTGAGTTTCAAAGATAGTCAGAATATCAATGTCATCTGTTACTAGCAAGTTGTTAATTTCATGAACCTTGTTTCTTAAGCTACATATGATAATGTGGGTAATGTTTTTGCCCTTTTCTGAGATGCTTGATTGTTTTCATTGCTTTACTGGGAAGTAGACATGCTCATGTTATTTACACTACCGGTCAAAAGTTTTAGAACACCCACTCATTTAAGGGTTTTTATTTATTTGTACTATTTTCTACTTTGTAGACTAATAGTGAAGACATACAAACTATGAAAGAACACAAATGGAATCATGTAGTAACCAAAAAAGTGTTAAACAAATCAAACATCTATTTCATATTTGAGATTCTTCAAATAGCCACCCTTTGCCTTGATGACAGCTTTGCTCACTCTTGGCATTCTCACAACCAGCTTCATGAGGTAGTCACCTGGAATGCATTTCAATTAACAGGTGAAGCTTCATAAAAGTTAATTTGTGGAATTTCTTTCCTTCTTAGTGTGTTTGAGCCAATCAGTTGTGTTGTGACAAGGTATGTGTGTGTGTTGGGTGGGGGGTATTTGGTAAAAGATCAAGTCCACATTACAAGAACAGCCCTTGAAAAACCCTTGAATGATTAGGTGTTTTAAAACTTTTGACTGGTAGTGTATGTTAGTGCAGGGAGAGTTGCACACAGTGGACTTTCTGCCAGGACACAACGGCTCAGTGTTAACAGTATAACTCTGGTTCATAGGCACATGATTACTGCATACAATAGCTGTAGGATCAGCAGGCATTCAGGGAAGTTAGAGGGACATTAAATTAGGTTACTTACATAATTTAGGTTACTTAATCCCTAATGGGAGGGATTAATTGAGCTGAGCTTGCGTCATTGATAAGTCATTGTCTCAATGCAGCCTTATAATGCTGTGAAGGGATACAGGAGCCCAAATTATTTGGGTGGATCCTCATAAAACGTGTTTTGTTTCCAAAAGGTATTGCAATTGTCATCTAAATTCTGATCCAACAATAGCTCAGCTTCCGCAATTATTACAGGCCTATTACATATTGACAAATCTAGCTGCATCACAGAGATGTAATCACTTTATTGCCATTATGATAATTATCATGATGGAGGATCATTGCTCCCTGATAAGGTGCAAATGTGCAGTGTGTGTGTGTGTGTGTGTGTGTGTGTGTGTGTGTGTGTGTGTGTGTGTGTGTGTGTGTGTGTCATGGTGCATTTGCATCGTGGCACATTTGTGAGAATCATGCAGTGTTAATGAAGGCAATTACAAAAGTGGCAGACATTTTAGCTCGGCCTCATTCGGCTAACACATATCAGAGGAAATTGGAATGAGAAGATTATGTTGTGTTTTTCCATGTTCTGGTGGATGATTATGATTTTGTGTTTTGTTGTGTTGCATAACATTAGTTCAGTCTAAACCAGGGATGGGAAACTTTGATTGGGCCACAAAAAAAAATCTGAACTCATCATGAGGGGCCACAGTGGCTCGCTGGTCTACGTACCCATATCCTTACCCACACCTGCAGTCAGAGCCAGCCCTAACCCTTTTGGGGACCTAAGTGGAATTTTGTAATCTCCTGCAATTCTACACATTTTGCCATGGGGCGTGGAGAAGATGTTGCAGTTTAAAGTATGTATTCTGCAATTCTATTCATTTTGCCATGGGGCGTGGAGAAGATGTTGCAGTTTAAAGTATGTTTGCTGCAATTCTACTCATTTTGCCAGCATATAGTGGGATTGCTGATTGCGTAGCTGCGGGAAGTAGGGGTGCTGAGGGTGCTACAGCACCCTCTGAAAAATCAGAATAAAAAATGTGTAATAAAAAAAAGTTTTAATAATGGATTTATTTACGGTATTTTCTCACTAAAGTAGTCCTGTATTAGCGGAAATGCGCTATCAGAAATGTACAGCCCTGTCATGTCTGGAGGCTTGAAGCAGGTCTATAGACACTCCTTTTATGTTTTGCTGTAGCTCCCATATTGCTGCTCCAAAAATATATTTGTAATTATAATTATTTTTGTTCCCCTCTATGTTAAGTACCAGACTGAACCAAAAGAACAGCAAACTGGCATCAAGATAGAGCACTGGGACGTCTCTGTCCCCATGGAAAATCGGATTGGAATAAAACCACGAATAATAAGAAATACCAGCAGAACAGATGTGGTCTTTTAAGAGAGTGTCTCTCAAAACTCTCCTGGGGAGCCACAACTGTTCCATGTATTTGATCTATTCCAGAACTAGCCCATCTGATTCAAACTAATTATCAAACCCTTGACTAAATGAATAAGGTGAGCTAGTTCATGGCAACAACAAAATGATGAAACGTCTGGAGGTCCGAGGAGAGGTTTAGGAACCACTGTTTTAGGACACAGTGTGCCTGCTACTGAAGAAGAATGAACATAGTAGCTGTATCTTTTCTGTCATGTTTGTTTTTTCTCCAGATTCGGCTTGATGCTAGGTGAATCCAATTTGTCTGGCAGGGCACCGTTTTCTCCTTTTGTGATCTGTAAGAAAGGAATGCTATTGAACAGAGTTTCACAGCGAGACTGTGAGGGGAGGGGGAGGCAGTAGGGTTAGCAAACAACATTGGTACAAGTACATTTTGGCAGCTTTGCAAGTCCTTCTGTAAAAGGCGCCTTACTCAAAAGTCGTTCTGTGTGAGGGGAGTACAGAAGACTCCCTTGCGAGGTAAAGATCAAGCCCTGTATAGGAACAAGATAGAGCTGCACAGGTAAACCAAATTAGCTTTTGTGTGTGGCTGTATATGTGCCAGTTCACTTCAAATGCAGTGTTATTGTATCCTTTTGTTAACGTAGCACGTTGTACAAATAAGATACTGAATGCCCGATGTTACCTAATTGTTGCAGATGCTGAATGCAGGTGTGCACTAGTAAGATAATGTGTGTATCAAGCACCTTAAAACCTCATCTGAGAGACTTCCTCCAACATCTCAAGTCAAAGAGAGAAAGAGAGATGAGGAGTTTACAATCAAATCAAAGATGTTAAAGCAGGTGCAGTGAAGTGCTTGAAATGCTTCCCTACAGTCATCACTGGGGGCAGACTTATTTAATCCATGTCTAGGAACTGTAATTAAAATGACTTTAATGTGACAGCTAGTGGGGGAAGATAATTTAGCCTCGCATTGTGACATGAGGAGTAGCATTTAAGTGGTGAAGCTGCTTTCAGTTCTCGTACAAATCCACCATGAGGAAAGCTACACCTCAGAAAGTAATTCTCAGCTAACTGCTGTGCTAAAGCTAGGGACCAACGCTGACTAACAAAGAGCCAATGGCATATGGAAACATTGAAAAAGTCGTAACTGAAGACAGATTCACGTGTTTCCTTATTTCCTCTGCCCTACATTACATGGTGAGATCAGGTTTTGTCAATGGTTTTCAAATAGTGCATTTGGAAAGTGTTCAGACCCCTCGACTTTTTCCACATTTTGTTACGTTACAGCCTTATTCTAAATTGGATAAAATATGTTTTTGTTTAATCTACACACAATATCACATAATGACAAAGTGAAACAGTTTTTGTGACATTTTTGCAAATGTATACAAAAAATACTGAAATATCACATTTACATAAGTATTCAGACCCTTTACTCAGTACTTAGTTGAAGCACTTTTGGCAGCAATTACAGCCTCGAGTCTTCTTGGGTATGATGCTACAAGCTTGGCACACCTGTATTTCGGGAGTGTCTCCCATTCTTCCCTGCAGATTCTCTCAAGCTCTGTCAGGTTGGAAAGGGAGTGTTGCTGCACAGCTATTTTCAGTTCTCTCCAGAGATGTTAGATCGGGTTCAAGTCCGGGCTCTGGCCGGGCCACTCAAGGACATTCAGAGACTTGTCCCGAAGCCGCTCCTGCTTTGTCTTGGCTGTGTGCTTAGGGTCGTTGTCCTGTTGGAAGGTGAACCTTCGCCCCAGTCTGAGGTCCTGAAAGCTTAGGAGCAGGTTTTCATCAAGGATATCTGTACTTTGCTCCGTTCATCTTTCCCTTGATCCTGACTAGTCTCCCAGTCCCTGCCGCTGAAAAACATCCCCACAGCATGATGCTGCCACCACCATGCTTCTCCGTAGGCATGGTACCAGGTTTACTCCAGATGTAATGTTTGGCTCCTACTGCTCCTACTGTTGGCTCTGGAACTCCCTCCCTCCAGACATCCAGACATCCGTGACTTGGAGTCCATCACTATCTTTCAGTCCCTCCTAAAGCATCACTTCTTTGATAATGCCTAACCCCCCCCCCCCCCCCCCCACACACACACACACGCAAAGAAATACACAACACTCCTCTCTTCACCATACTGAGCAGCTACTCCTTACCCTAAACCGGGTTTGTATCCAAAGCCCTAACCGTCCCATACATCACACTCTTTCCCTTCTTTAAGTCCACTCCGTTCTTTATTCAGCTTTTTGTTTAGTCTGATGTTGTTTTGACTCCTATTTTTCGGTTTTTCCTTTTCATTTCTTCAGTTTTTTATTATTATTATTACTATTATTACTGTTCCGAGCTCCTCTAAAGCGAGGAAAGGCCAGTCAGAGAAATCATGCAGCTATGTTCTGCCTTGGTCTAAGTGGTGCCTTGGCCAGGCCAGGTACTGGTTGATTGTTGCTTCTGGGAACCATGAATATTCAGCTTTTCACATCACAGCAAGAGCCAAACATTCACAGTCTCTAACTGAATGTGTAGGTGGATTGGACCATGATGTAAGAGGGAGAAAGTGAGCGAAGCATGGTGATTTGTGGAGGTGAGGGCAATGGTCACTAGGTCTGTGTGGAAGAGATTCTCTTCATTGTGTAAGTTTGCATCATCACAGTGGATCACAGTGTCGGGACGGGGATGGAGACGGGCAGAAGTAAGTAGTAAGCTGCTCGGGCAGGATCAAAATAGCCCAGCCTTGAGGCTGGCCGCTTGGCGGAGGGAAGCTACACCCCTTATTCATAACCGCTGGCACCATCTTCGCTAAACCTCTCCCCTGAGTTGCAGTACCAGCTGGCCAAGGTACCCACCACACCTCCCCAATTAGAGCCCCTTATGCAAGCCCTGCCCACTCTGGTGCCTGGCCCCAGCACCCCTGCAACCTGGCTCAACACATGCTGACACCTTTGATAACCATGGTTGTTAATGAAAACCCAAATTGCATTCCTCGCAATGTGATTCAATTTAGTGTTGCGTGCTAAAAATCCCCCAGAAGAATATGGAATATTTATATATATATATATATATTTTGTTGTTGTTAAAATTCAGTTTAGTTTCAGTTCGTTTTCAGACTTGATTTGTTGTTTTTATTTAGTTTGGGTTTCATAAATTAATTTCTATTTCGTATATGGCTTTATTTTTTTGTGTTAGGGACAGAATGTAGCCTTGTGTGTGGGAGTCTAGAAGCCATTTATGTGTTGTAGGCCTATAGTTAGTTTTTTGGGGGCGATGTCACTTGCCACTGGGGGGCAGTAGTACATAAATTCAGTAGTACAAATGAGCTTAAGAAGTTTAAGAATTTAAGAAGTTTAAATTAAAAATCTATCTGTGACTTGGATTTAAAAGCATAATTGTCATGGTTTGATTAAGTTTCATGACATTTCTGCGGCACCGTTCAAAGCAATTTTTTTAACCTTTATTTAACAAGGCAAGTCAGTTAAGAACAAATTCTTATTTTCAATGACGGCCTAGGAACAGTGGGTTAACTGCCTGTTCAGGGGCAGAACGACAGATTTGTACCTTGTCAGCTCGGGATTTAAACTTGCAACCTTCCAGTTACTAGTCCAACATTCTGACCACTAGGCTACCCTGCCGCCACAACTCTGGTTGGAGTTGGTCATGGGTATTCTCTTGCCCAGTGTGGAAAAAGTACCCAAATGTCATACTTGAGTAAAAGTAAAGATGCCTTAATAGAAAATGACTCGAGTATAAGTGAAAGGCATCTAGTAAAAAAACGACTTCAGTAAAAGTCTAAAAGCATTTGGTTTTAAATATACTTAAGTATCAAAAGTCAATGTAATGTCTAAAATATATACTGAGCAATTTCAAAGATTTTACTGAGTTACAGGAAATAAGGAAATCGGTCAATTGAAACAAATAAATTAGGCCCTAATCTATGGATTTTCCCACCCACTGGGGAGCCAGGCCCAGCCAATCGGGATGAGTTTTCCCCCACCAAAGGGCTTCATTACAGACATAAATACTCCTCAGTTGCATCAGCTGTCCAGGTGGCTGGTCTCAGATGATCCCGCTGGTGGCACATGGTCTGCGGTTGTGGTGGTCAGTTTGACGCACTGCCAAATTCTCTAAAACGACGTTGGAGGCAGCTTATGGTAAAGAAATGAACATTCAATTATCTGGAAACAGCTTTGGTGGACATTCTTGCAGTCAGCATGCCAGTTGCACGCCCCCTCAAAATTTGAGACATATTTGGCATTGTGTTGTGTGACAAAACTGTACATTTTAGAGTGGCCTTATATTTTCCCCAGCACAAGGTGTACCTGTGTAAGGATCGTACTGTTTAATAAGGTGGATGGTGGATGGATTATCTTGGCAAAGGAGAAATGCTCACTAACAGGGATATAATCAAATTTGTGCTGAAGTTTTAAGAGAAATAAGCTCTTTGTGTATATGGAAAATGTTTAGGATCTTTTATTTCAGCTCGTGAAACATGGAGCCAACACTTTACACGTTGTGTTTATATTTCTGTTCAGTATTTTAATTTTAATTATTTAATTTTACTAGGCTAATCAGTTAAGAACAAATTCTTATTTTCAATGACGGCCTAGGAACAGTGGGTTAACTGCCTGTTCAGGGGCAGAACAGCAGATTTGTACCTTGTCAGCTCAGGGATTCGAACTTGCAACCTTTCGGTTACTAGTCCAATGCTCTAACCACTAGGCTACCCTGCCGCCCCAGTATACTTAAGTATCAAAAGTAAAAGTACAAATCATAAAAAAATATTAATATATTAAGCTAACCAGACGGCAAAATGTTCTTGTTTTTTAAATTTACGGATAGCCAGGGGCAAACTCCAACACTCAGACATCATTTACAAACGAAGCATTTGTGTTTAGTGAGTCCGCCAGATCAGATGACTGGGGACGTTCTCTTGATAAGTGCATGAATTGGAAAATGTTGCTGTTCTGCTAAACATTGGAAATGTAACAAGGAGTTTTTCTGAGGAGTATTTCTGTCTGTAATGAAGCCCTTTTGTGGGGAAAATCTTATTCTGATTGGTTGGGCCTGGCTCCTCAGTGCCCTCCAAGGCATAGGGGGCACAACTTTCACTGGGGACGGGGGTTATGTCCCCCCCACATTCTGAAATTGCATTCCCCCAGTTTAATTATTGCAGTGTGATACAAAAATCGGCAACGGTGTGCTTAAGGCCCATGTGGAAGCCTCAGAGTGGTCGAGTTGGTTGTTTGGAATTTTCAGACTGTTGGATTTAGGACCACTGTGGACACCACATAGCGGGCGGACAGGCTGTGTGAAGGTAAAGCTTCTGGAAGGCTGGCTGGACCAGCATGGGAGAGTTGAACATAGGCTGCTGCTGTCAGTGAGTATGTGTTGCACTCTTGCTCCTAAAAGCAAGCTGAGCAGAAACTGGATACTCTTTAGTTGGCTGAGGTAACTGCTGTTTAACTAAACTACTGTTTATTCTCAGTAGCTATTGTAGATGACATCTAACTTTAGCTAATTTTTCATCCCCTCTTGACTGTAGCTAGCTACCACAGCCAGATCAGCTTTAGCCTCTAGCTATCTGTCAGATAACGATAAAGAGGGGGCTTTTATTCCTATCTAACAGCTGTTTTTTGTATGGAAATGTTTTGTAGCCTTTGTTTTGTCCTGTTTCAACAGAAGTAAATTAACTTGGTTGATGTACCGTTAGAGAGTGAGCTGGTCAAAAGTTGGCTAATGTTAGCTATTATTTTAGCCTCAATCACACTAGAATCAAAACGATGAAACCAGAGGCCAAACGATTGAAGACCAATATTTTGATGTTTTACTAGTCAGCATAGCTAGCAATGTAACGTTATTAATCTGTCAGTTACCCTAGCTAATTCCATACTTTTCACACTGACAGTAATAAACATCTCTACAGGCTTCACTGCCATGGTGCACAATCAGTACACAACTCTATGCTCATAATTTCTTAGGAGATGGTGACAGGTGTCCGAGCAGGGTCAGACAGCCAGGGAAGACCAGTCTATGGAGCTCAGGGGAATTTTGCAGTACATAACAATATCAGTGAATGATACAAAGTTCCATCTTGAGTTGATGGGTAGATCTACAGTAGCTACAGAACAGCAGTTTAAGCTTAAATCTATAGCCCCATGATATTAATTATATGGACGATTTGCTGTTTCTGTGTGTTAATGTATATTTGAGGTGTATGTGTTTTTATTTTACTTTTGTTTCCAAACCTTTCCCTTAGGAATAATTTAAAAAAGGTGGTGGGGACGAAATTGTTTGGGAGAGAGTTGAGTTATGTACTACACTGGTGGGCTCGGGCTGGCTGTGCGGTCTGGTTGAAATTTGATATAGACAATCAAAAGTTTTTAAAGAGATTTGTTAGGCTATTGGTTAAATGTGCAACTCAATATTGACTATTGAATTACCTTTGAACTAGTTCAGTCTTATCAATCACTTAAACATATTTTAAAATGGTCTCTTAACTAGCTTGATGACTGCATGCATTTTTGCTTAGTTTTTGTTGTTATAAATAGAGACGGCAAATTGAATTGTGTAGAAATGCAGAAAATTAGCTTTAGATTGCCAACACAATTTTGGGCCAGGTTATGTCCCCCCACACTTCTAAAACCAAAGTTGCGCCCCTGTGTGAAATCCATAGATTAGGGCCTGACTGATTTCCTTATATGAACTGTAACTCAGTACAATCTTTGAAATTGTTGCATGTTGCGTTTATATTCTGGTTCAGTATAGTTATTCCACTCCACTAATCTCATTGTCAGAGTAAAAAGAAGGAAAACTGTACAGAATACAAATATTCAAAAACATATATCCTGTTTTCAGCAAGGCGCTAAAGTAATACTGCAAAACGTGGCAAAGCAATTAGATTTTTCAAATCAAATCAAATCAAATGTTATTTGTCACATACACATGGTTAGCAGATGTTAATGCGAGTGTAGCGAAATGCTTGTGCTTCTAGTTCCGACAATGCAGTGATAACCAACAAGTAATCTAACTAACAATTCCAAAACTACTGTCTTATACACAGTGTAAGGGGATAAAGAATATGTACATAAGGATATATGAATGAGTGATGGTACAGAGCAGCATACAGTAGATGGTATCGAGTACAGTATATACATATGAGATGAGTATGTAGACAAAGTAAACAAAGTGGCATAGTTAAAGTGGCTAGTGATACATGTATTACATAAGGATGCAGTCGATGATGTAGAGTACAGTATATACGTATGCATATGAGATGAATAATGTAGGGTAAGTAACATTATATAAGGTAGCATTGTTTAAAGTGACTAGTGATATATTTACATCATTTCCCATCAATTCCCATTATTAAAGTGGCTGGAGTTGGGTCAGTGTCAATGACAGTGTGTTGGCAGCAGCCACTCAATGTTAGTGGTGGCTGTTTAACAGTCTGATGGCCTTGAGATAGAAGCTGTTTTTCAGTCTCTCGGTCCCAGCTTTGATGCACCTGTACTGACCTCGCCTTCTGGATGATAGCGGGGTGAACAGGCAGTGGTTCGGGTAGTTGATGTCCTTGATGATCTTTATGGCCTTCCTGTAACATCGGGTGGTGTAGGTGTCCTGGAGGGCAGGTAGTTTGCCCCCCGTGATGCGTTGTGCAGACCTCACTACCCTCTGGAGAGCCTTACGGTTGAGGGCGGAGCAGTTGCCGTACCAGGCGGTGATACAGCCCGCCAGGATGCTCTCGATTGTGCATCTGTAGAAGTTTGTGAGTGCTTTTGGTGACAAGCCGAATTTCTTCAGCCTCCTGAGGTTGAAGAGGCGCTGCTGCGCCTTCTTCTGAGCTGTCAGTGTGAGTGGACCAATTCAGTTTGTCTGTGATGTGTATGCCGAGGAACTTAAAACTTGCTACCCTCTCCACTACTGTTCCATCGATGTGGATAGGGGGTGTTCCCTCTGCTGTTTCCTGAAGTCCACAATCATCTCCTTAGTTTTGTTGACGTTGAGTGTGAGGTTATTTTCCTGACACCACACTCCGAGGGCCCTCACCTCCTCCCTGTAGGCCGTCTCGTCGTTGTTGGTAATCAAGCCTACCACTGTTGTGTCGTCCGCAAACTTGAGGATTGAGGTGGAGGCGTGCGTGGCCACGCAGTCGTGGGTGAACAGGGAGTACAGGAGAGGGCTCAGAACGCACCCTTGTGGGGCCCCCGTGTTGAGGATCAGCGGGGAGGAGATGTTGTTGCCTACCCTCACCACCTGGGGGCGGCCCGTCAGGAAGTCCAGTACCCAGTTGCACAGGGCGGGGTCGAGACCCAGGGTCTCGAGCTTGATGACGAGCTTGGAGGGTACTATGGTGTTGAATGCCGAGCTGTAGTCGATGAACAGCATTCTCACATAGGTATTCCTCTTGTCCAGGTGGGTTAGGGCAGTGTGCAGTGTGGTTGAGATTGCATCGTCTGTGGACCTATTTGGGCGGTAAGCAAATTGGAGTGGGTCTAGGGTGTCAGGTAGGGTGGAGGTGATATGGTCCTTGACTAGTCTCTCAAAGCACTTCCTGATGACGGAAGTGAGTGCTACGGGGCGGTAGTCGTTTAGCTCAGTTACCTTAGCTTTCTTGGGAACAGGAACAATGCTGGCCCTCTTGAAGCATGTGGGAACAGCAGACTGGTATAGGGATTGATTGAATATGTTCGTAAACACACCGGCCAGCTGGTCTGCGCATGCTCTGAGGGCGCGGCTGGGGATGCCGTCTGGGCCTGCAGCCTTGCGAGGGTTAACACGTTTAAATGTCTTACTCACCTCGGCTGCAGTGAAGGAGAGACCGCATGTTTTCGTTGCAGGCAGTGTCAGTGGCACTGTATTGTCCTCAAAGCGGGCAAAAAAGTTATTTAGTCTGCCTGGGAGCAAGACATCCTGGTCCGTGACTGGGCTGGGTTTCTTCTTGTAGTCCGTGATTGACTGTAGACCCTGTCACATGCCTCTTGTGTCTGAGCCATTGAATTGAGATTCCACTTTGTCTCTGTACTGACGCTTAGCTTGTTTAATAGCCTTGCGGAGGGAATAGCTGCATTGTTTATATTCTGTCATGTTTCCGGTCACCTTGCCCTGATTAAAAGCAGTGGTTCGCGCTTTCAGTTTCACGTGAATGCTGCCATCAATCCACGGTTTCTGGTTAGGGAATGTTTTTATCGTTGCTATGGGAACGACACCTTCGACGCACGTTCTGATGAACTCGCACACCGAATCAGCGTATTCGTCAATATTTTTATCTGACGCAATACGAAACATGTCCCAGTCCACGTGATGGAAGCAGTCTTGGAGTGTGGAGTCAGCTTGGTCTGACCAGCGTTGGACAGACCTCAGCGTGGGAGCCTCTTGTTTTAGTTTCTGCCTGTAGGCAGGGATCAGCAAAATGGAGTCGTGGTCAGCTTTTCCGAAAGGGGGGCGGGGCAGGGCCTTATATGCGTCGCGGAAGTTAGAGTAACAATGATCCAAGGTTTTACCACCCCTGGTTGCGCAATCGATATGCTGATAAAATTTAGGGAGTCTTGTTTTCAGATTAGCTTTGTTAAAATCCCCAGCTACAATGAATGCAGCCTCCGGATAAATGGTTTCCAGTTTGCAAAGAGTTAAATAAAGTTTGTTCAGAGCCATCGATGTGTCTGCTTGGGGGGGGATATATACGGCTGTGATTATAATCGAAGAGAATTCTCTTGGAAGATAATGCGGTCTACATTTGATTGTGAGGAATTCTAAATCAGGTGAACAGAAGGATTTGAGTTCCTGTATGTTTCCTTCATCACACCATGTCTCGTTAGCCATAAGGCATACGCCCCCGCCCCTCTTCTTACCAGAAAGATGTTTGTTTCTGTCGGCGCGATGCGTGGAGAAACCCGTTGGCTGCACCGCATCGGATAGCGTCTCTCCAGTGAGCCATGTTTCCGTGAAGCAGAGAGTGCTACCCTTGCTCGGATTTCGTCAACCTTGTTGTCAAGAGACTGGACATTGGAAAGAAGAATGCTGGGGAGTAGTGCGCGATGTGCCCTTTTTCGGAGTCTGACCAGAAGACCGCCTCGTTTCCCTCTTTTTCGGAGTCGTTTTCTTGGGTCGCTGCATGCGATCCATTCCGTTGTCCTGTTTGTAAGGCAGAACACAGGATCCGCGTCGCGGAAAACATATTCTTGGTCGTACTGATGGTGAGTTGACGCTGATCTTATATTCAGTAGTTCTTCTCGACTGTATGTAATGAACCCTAAGATGACCTGGGGTACTAATGTAAGAAATAACACGTAAAAAAACAAAAAACTGCATAGTTTCCTAGGAACGCGAAGCGAGGCGGCTATCTCTGTCGGCGCCATCTCTGTCCTGAATACAAAGTGTTATGTTTGGGGCAAATGTACAACACATTACTCTACATATTTTCAAGCATAGTGGTGGCGGCATCATGTTATTGTTATGCTTGTAATCGTTAAGGACTGGGGGAGTTTTTCAGAATAAAAATAGAAACAGAATGGAGCCAAGCATAGGCAAAAACATAGAAGAAAACCTGGTTCAACTTTCCACCAGATACTGTGAGATTAATTCACTTTTCAGCAGGACAATAACCTTGCTAAATCTACAGAAGTTGCTTACCAAGAAGACAGTTAATGTTCTTAAGTGGCTGAGTTAGTTTTGACTTAAATCTACTTGAAAATCTATTGCAAGACCTGAAAATGGTTGTCTAGCAATGATCGACAACCAATTTGACAGCTTGGAGAATTTAGAAAATAATAATGAGCTAATGTTGCACAATCCAGTTGTGGAAAGCTCTTAGAGACTTACCCAGAAGGACTCACAGCTGTAATCTCTGCTAAAGGTGCTTCAAGTACAGGTATTGACGATTGGGTATGAATACTTACGTAAATGACATATTTCTGCATTTCATTTTCAATACATTTGCAAACATTTCTAAAAACATGTTTTCACTTTGTCATTATGTGGTGTGTGTAGATTGGAGAGAAATTCAGTCTGAACACAACAACATGTGGAATAAGTCAAGGGGTATGGATACTTTCTGATGGCACTGTAGTTATTTTACAACTCTGCTCTTGGCTGTTCTGTAATAGCTTGATAGCCTTGACTATGTTCAGCCCATTGTCAGTTGCGACGAGTAGGATCTTCTCCTCTGGATGTCCCATGTGTCCAATGTGCGGTCTGGTTGTCAATGTGCGCTCAATTACCTCTCTGGTGTGTGGATGCTAAATCCTATGGAGGTTGAGCAACGCATGCTGTGCCTTGTTGGAGGAGGGGTGATAGAAGCAGGCTGATATGCTCATAAAGGAAGCAGTCAGTCCTTTCATGCTCCATCTGTCTACCCACAGGGTTATATTTCATGCCTCTTTCTGAATCTCCTTAACTTTCTGGGTTACTGTATCCATTTGCAAAGTAATCAACCCATTTAGTCTAGCAGTAAAAGGAGTTTTACATTTGGGATCAAGTGTTTGGTTGAATTTTCTGATGGCTGGCTCATCTCACGGTCTCGTGGACATGCCAGACTCAATGAATAAATTAACTAGTGCTACTTCTTTTTTTACTCATTTGAATTAAGAGCAGAAACACGGCAACCTGTCATGCAAACTGCTACATTTCGTTGTCCTATCGTTGCCGTTGATATGCAGCTACTAATAGCTGTTGGCTGTCTCACCTTGTAATTATCGGGAAAGTTGTTTGTATGAATCTTTGTGGGTGCTATTAAGATGAACTTTGAGGTTGGTTGGGTTTTTCCCTTTTTTCTCTGTTCCACACACACTGCCATCTTCTGAAACTACAATACATTTGCTTTTGTCCTTTCGAGCAATGTACTCTAAACAATCCCGTACAGGGGTTACATTTTGCTTGCGCCATTGCTCACGCCTACAGTAGAGTGTAGAGGTCGACCGATTATGATTTTTCAACGCCTATACCGATACCGATTATTGGAGGACCAAAAAAGACTATACCGATTAATCGGCCGATTTTTATTTCTTTATTTGTAATATGACAATTAAGAAGGTAAGAAGTTTTAGGTTGTAGTTATTATAGGAATTATATGACTATTTCCCTCTATACCATTTGTATTTCATTAACCTTTGACTATTGTATGTTCTTATAGGCACATTATTACATTATTATATTATTATTGCCAGTGTAACAGTATAGCTTCCATCCCTCTCCTCGCTCCTCCCTGGGCTCGAACCAGCAACACAACACGACAACAGCCACCCTCGAAGCAGCGTTACCCATGCAGAGCAAGGGGAACAACTACTAGAAGGCTCAGAGCGAGTGACGCATTTCACTTCAGTTACACCAGCCTAATCTCGGGAGTTGATATGCTTGAAGTCATAAACAGCGCAATGCCTGACGCACAATGAAGAGCTAGCGGGCAAAACGCACGAAAGTGCAGTTTGAATGAATGTTTACGCGCCTGCTTCTGCCTACCACCGCTCAGTCAGATACTTAGAAACCTGTATGCTTGTATGCTCAGTCAGATTATATGCAAAGCAGGACACGCTAGATAATATCTAGTAATATCATCAACCATTTGTAGTTAACTAGTGATTATGATTGATTGTTTTTTACAAGATAAGTTTAATGCTAGCTAGCAACTTACCTTGGCTTACTGCATTTGCGTAACAGGCAGTCTCCTTGTGGAGTGCAATGAGAGAGAGGCAGGTCGTTATTGCGTTGGACTAGTTAACTGTAAGGTTGCAAGATTTGATCCCCCGAGCTGACAAGGTGAAAATCTGTCGTTCTGCCCCTGAACGAGGCAGTTAACCCACCGATCCTAGGCTGTCATTGAAAATAAGAATGTGTTCTTAACTGACTTACCTAGTTAAATAAAGGTATTATAAAAATAAATAAATTACATTAAAAAACATTTTAAAAATATATTAAAAATTTTAAAAAATTTTTTAAATCGGCATATCGGCGCCCAAAAATACTGATTTCCGATTCCGATTAATCGGTCGACCTCTAGTAGAGTGCATTCGGAAAGTACTCAGACCCCTTCCCCTTTTCCACATTTTGTTATGTTACATCCTTATTCTAAAATGAAATAAATGTAAAAAATCAATCTACACACAATACCCCATAATTACAGTACATAAGTATTCAGACCCTTTGCTACAAGACTCGAACAATTGAGCTCAGGTGCATCCTGTTTCCATTGATCATCCTTGTGATGTTTCTACAACCTGATTGGAGTCCACCTGTGGTAAATTCAACAAATTGGACATTATTGGACATTGGTCACTCTGAAAGAGCTCCAGAGTTCCTCTGTGGAACCTTCCAGAAGGACAACCATCTCTGCAGCACTCAACCAATAAGGCCCTTAAGGTAGAGTGGCCAGACTGAAGCCACACCTCAGTAAAAGGCACATGACAGCACACTTGGAGTTTGCCAGAAGGTAACGAAATTACTCTCAGACCGAGAAAAAATATTCTCTGGTCTGATGAAACCAAGATTTAACTATTTAGTCTGAATGCCAAGAATCATGTCTGGGGGAAATATGGCACCATCCCTACGGTGAAGCATGGTGGTGGCAGCATCATGCTGTGGGGATGTTTTTCAGCGGCAGGGACTGGGAGACTAGTCAGGATTGAGGGAAAGATGAACATAGCCAAGTACAAAGAGATCCTTAATGAAAACCTGCTCCAGAGTAGAGGTCGACCAATTAATCGGAATGGCCGATTAATTAGGGCCGATTTAAAGTTTTCATAACAACGGGAAATCGGTATATTTTTTTATATACAGTATATATACTTTTTTTACACCTTAATTTAAACTAGGCAAGTCAGTTAAAGAACACATTCTTATTTTCAATGCCGGCCTAGGAAAGGTGGGATAACTGCCTTGTTCAGGGGCAGAACAACAGATGTTTATCGATTTGAGTAATCCACTCGTTCAACATGCAGAGAAAGGAATCCGAAAATCTACTCCTAAACTTTGTTTCAACAAGTCAAAATACATTTCTATTTATTCCTCAGATACCCTAAAATGTAATCTTACTATAACATTTCTTACGGAAAGGAGTATGTTCAATCGGAAACGTTAGGGATAGGAATAAATAGGAAACATCACGACAGTGATGTCTTCACTATTATTCTACAATGTAGAAAAACCCTTAAATGAGTAGGTGTTCTAAAACGTTTGAACGGTAGTGTATGTAAATGTAATATTTAAGTTTTCAAAAATATCTAAAAACCTATTTTTGCTTTGTCATTATGGGATATTGTGTGTAGATTGATGAGGGAAAAAAATGTTTAGTACATTTTAGAATATCAATATGTGGAATAAGTCAAAGGGTCTGAATACTTTCCAAATGCACTTTATGGTTCACATTTTGCACAGATCCTCAGATTTCTTACCTGTTAGCTACTGAGCTAGTGATTGTGATGCAGAAGCTAGACATTTAAAACATTGCCATCTACTGGAAGCATTTACCTGTCAGATTCAGAAGCTTGAAACCCCCATAAAAACAGCTTGAAAACCCCTTTAGGAGAAAAAAACAACATTTTATGTTTAATTAGATTTTAGTTTGTTTTACAGTCAAAATAATTAACAGTTTCAGTATCGTACTAGTTTTTCCATTTTTTTTATTTCAGTTTACTAAATATTTGTTGTAATTTTAGTTTATTTTAGTTTCAGTTTTTGTTTACTAAAATAACATTTCTGTGCAATATACTGTATCTGCAAAGAATAACACAAAAGTGGTGTTTTTTTAGTTTTTGTACAGTTTTTCTGGGTTTTTACTGTGGTAAGATTATGTGATGTAATTGATCAATTTTGTTAAGTGATATATGCATTGCTGATGACAAAAGGCTCAGGTGTCCCTTTGTTTTTTGGTTTGTGTATGTTAGTGTGTTTAGCACCGATTTTAATTGCTGAGGTACACAGTTGGCAACAAGAGGTGCCCATGCAACTAATAGATATCCTTGACAAATAGCTTTTGTGTATATTTCTGTATCTGTTTAAATGAGCACACTGCATGTGATTGTTCTCTTGTTTTAGAATGATCAATGCAGTATCTTCATGATGTCTTAGTGTACTCTGCAGCTTACTGCAGAGTTTTTCAGTCTCTACAGGCTTGTTAGAGATCAGAGACAGAGCTGTGAGCAGGCTTCAGTACCTATCTGAGCATTGAAAGGCCTCTCAGGATCCCTTAGAGTGGAGGTTAAAAAGCTCAGACTTTACAATTATTAGACTGAGGTTGTGTTGAAAACAAAACCCACCCACGCACATGCAGACACCCACGCGTGAACAAACGTGTACTTGTTTAACCAGGATCCGTGAAATTCCCTTGTTCTCTGTTGGGATCTTCTTTTACGTGTCTGATCCATAAGAATATCACACACACAAACACACACACCCAACACACCCAGCCCTATAACCTATGGCCTTTTATGGCAGCTTGTCGGCGGCAACAGGGAGGGTGGCGGAGGTCACAGTAAAAGTGGTCAGGACGAGTCTGCAGGGAGGGCTAAAAGCTGCCTGGATCTAATGGATCGCTACAGTGACAGGGCAATATCTAGAAGTGAGGAGGGAGAGAGATAGAGAAAGGGCCTGGGGGCCTTTTACTTTCACGCCTGCCATTTTAAAGAAGCCTTGATAGGACGGGCCGATAGGGGCAAACATGGTAGTCTGCTCTAAATAGGCTGAGTGTCTTATTGCTGTCCTGAGAGAGAGACTGAGGGACAAACCGAGGAGGGGAGGGTGTTGTTTTTTTCATAGTGTGTCTCTGTCAAAATGGGGGTTGTTTATATCACACATTTGACAATGGTCATCTACATTTTTAAAATGTTAAAAAATAATTCCATTAAATTAAATAGTTGGACAATATTTAAAACTTTGGAATTGTTATAATCCATCAGATATTGACTGTTTTATAGCATATAAAACATTTTACTGGCACGGACAAATATTGAATGTAGTTCAATGATTTTGGTGGGAAATCAGGTAATCAATTTTTAGTAAAATTGCACTTATTTTCTCTTAGAATGCACTTATACTGTGTATACATTTTCTTGTATCAGGTATTTTTTGTGCGTTAAATAAATAATAATACGTATGTTACGGTTTTCTTGTGTCGAAAGAGAGGAGGACCAAAATGCAGCGTGGTTCTCTAGATACATCTTTAATAAAGATAATGACAAACGATACAAAACAATAAACATAACTTGAAAAAACCGAAACAGCCCTATCTGTTGCAAACATACACAGAGACAGGAACAATCACCCACGAAACACTCTAAGAATATGGCTGCCTAAATATGGTTCCCAATCAGAGACAACGATAAACACCTGCCTCTGATTGAGAACCACGCTAGGCAACCATAGACTTACCTAGACAACTCTACTATACCACAATCCCATAACCTACAAAAACCCCAAGACTAAACACACCATATAAATAACCCATGTCACACCCTGGCCTGACCAAAATAATAAAGAAAACACAAAATACTAAGACCAGGGCGTGACAACGTGCTTTATTTGCATAAATGGGGTGTATTTGCATTTATTAATGAATTAACATAAATGGGAGGAACAGAGCTTCCACCACCAAACACTTGTTCTGTTTAACCGTACCTGCAATCACCTGCACTGTCGAGACTGCCTAATTATTTACTGTTGTTGTCACTAAGAGTGTGCAAAGCTGACATCAAGGCAAAGGCTGGCTACTTTGAACAATCTAAAATATATTTTGATTTGGTTAACACTTTTTTGGTTACTGGTTAAAGCGTTGGGCCAGTAACCGAAAGGTTCCTGGATCAAATCTGCGATCTGACAAGGAAATTATCTGTTGTTCTGTCCCTGAGCAAGGCAGTTAACTCACATAGATATCGATTAAGGCAGCACCCGCACCTCTCTGATTCAGAGGGGTTGGATGAAATACGGAAGACACTTTTCAGTTGAATACATACAGTTGGACAACTGACTAGATATCCCCCTTTCCCTTTCCCTTACATGATTCCATGTGTTTTGATGTCTAAACTATTATTCCACAATGTAGAAAATAGTAAAAATAAAGAAAATTAGTATGTGTGTCCAAAATTTTGACTGGTACTGTAAATGTTGAATGTTTTTCAGCCATTCCTGAACCTGCGACCCAAAAAAATGCTACATATGGGCAGTACAAAATCTCCTCCCAACTATGTTGTTACCTGTATGGTGCAGCTGTCAATGTTTTGGTCCTTAAATTAAACTGGTATATTTTTTTTATTAATGACAATTTTCTTTAGCCAATTTTGGTCTTTAATGCAGTGCCGACAGACAAGTTCCTTACCTTCTCCCCTTTCCACTTGCCTCCTCCATTTTTGCGGTAATGCTGCGATCAGTTGATTTCAATTTTGGATAGAGCAGACATTTCCACATATTTTTGTTAACTACATGTGTGACATAACTTCAACAGTCCTATTTAAGGTATAATTGACAAAGATTGTACCAAGACACGGGAGTGATCATTCTACAGTGGTCCCTGCAGTATATGCACAAAAAGGTATGATTAGACTGCTTATCGAAAACGCCCAGTTTTCGATTGACTCAACATTCAGCGTTTGAGCTGGCCACACTGTTTTTTCACAGAAACATTTTGCACAAACACAAGTCCTTATAACGTTATGTCCTGAGTGTGACCAGTTTATTTTATGATGCAATGTTCAGACATTCACAGAAGTAGCAACAGCATAGCACAATCATCCAAACTGGAAAATGTAGGCTACATCAGTCCTAGCGCTAAATGAGGAAATATTCACGTAACACCAGTGGTCATATTTAGCTAACTTGCAGCTGACAGAAACCATAATAGGAATTAGCTAATAGCAATTAATATTTACAATTCATCACATCACGGGTGAGCTCACCATTGATCCAAATAATTGAGTAAAACACTTTCCAAAAATCAAAAGTAATCCGACGATGAGGAGTTTGTGCGTGCCACCATGTTTTTGTTGTTGTTGTGTCAACCAAAGATAAGAAGAGGAAACAAGATGAGTTTGGTATTTTTGCAGTATGCATGTTGAAGGGGATGTGTTGTCTGCCATCTTTCACTGCTCTTCATTCACTTCCGGAAGTTTAATTGAAAGATGAATGAACCATCCCTTCACCTCATTTTGTTATAACATATTTGGTCTGACAGACATGACACTCAGAATGCATTGTATAATGTCAAGAAACATGGCGCCACACATCAGTATGACTGTCAAAAGAGTATTTTACATACATCATATGTGCCCATTACAATCTATCCAAGAATCGGAATGCATGATTTGTCACCAGAACTTGAAAATGTGACTAAAACAGTAAATACATTATGCTCCATACATACGGTATTCTACAGTAGAAATGACAACATGATACACAGAAAAGGAAAACAACAATGAAGGCAATGCCAGCGCTAGCCATAAAATATGCCAGGGGGAGAAGTTTGTGCAAGACTGCGCAAATATCTGCATATGTCTGGGGAAGTGCTTGGGCTCTCTTTGAAGAGAGAAGTTGGTCCAGCTCAGTAAAGCCTCAAACATAAATTGGGAAGGGAAATGGGCTACTTCTATGTGAATTAATGAGGAGGTGGAACATACCTCAATTCAAACTGTTGTTAGAAAATAAACCTGTTCAAAAATAATTTTAAATTATTCTTATGTTATCGCCAATGTATATTCCATGTAAAAATCTGTCTTAGGCCTCCTGAGTGGCGCAAAGGTCTAAGGCACCGCATTGCAATGACACCTGGGCTCGATCCCAGGCTGCGTCACAGCCGGCCATGACCAGGATGCGGGGCACAATTGCTCCAGCGTAGTCTGGCTTAGGGGAGGGTTTGGCTGGAAGGAATTTCCTTGTTCCATTGCGCTCTAGCAACTCCTTCTGGTGGGCCGGTTGCCTACAAGCTGACTTCGGTCGCCAGCTTAGGTGCGGCTGGTTTCTGGGTTAAGCGAGCTGTGTGTCAGCTCTGTTTTGGAGAACGCATGGTTCTCGACCTTAGCGTCTCTCAAGTCTTTAGGGGACTTGCAGCAATGGGACAAGACTGTAACTACCAATTGAGGAGAAAAAGTACAAACAACAATAAAAGATGAGGATGAATAATATCCAACAAAACCTTCTCAATTCTATGCATTTTGCTAGGATTTTGGCACCACAACACTGAAGTATAAGGGGTCTCCAGTTTTTTAGGTGGACTGGTTCTTTATATTTACCACCTGGGTCCTGTTTCACTAATAGTGAAATCAGATCTTCTTGCTGAGTATCTGATAGGCTACCATTTTTACAAGAGTGGCTAAAACATATCAATAACGGACCTTTGTGTACATCGAAAAATATTGGTATGCCATCCAGCCCTGGAGTTTTCCCGGACTTGAAGGCTTTAATTGCATCTAGAAGTTCATCCTCTGCATAACTAGCTACATGTCTTAACAAAAGACTCCAATATGCAAGTATCCATTTCAATATAATAAATTTGCTCTGGCAATCTACTCCGATTTCAGACCACGAGTAAGATAGTCTAGCTAGCTAAATTTTCAGATATTACGCATTTTTAATTTTGAATATTTTAATTTCAAGATAAAGTGTACTGTTAGCTAGCTAGCTAACGTTAGCTGTCTGGCTCGCTAACTAACGTTACTTCATGCGTTGGGATTCATTGTTTACCTATCTAGCTATCTAGCTACCTTTCTTAACAAAATACTCTCGTCTTAGTGTGCCAGAGCGCAGAATAACTGATTCATTTTTGAACGCTCAACAACCGTTGAATATGCCCAGTGTCAGTAAATGTCGGCAACAGTCACCAATGCTCTGCATAACATGAAAACAGCCTAACCAGCTCTGCCAGCCAATGTTAGCCAGTTAGCTTGGGTGCTTGACTGTCGTTGTGAGGTCAGAGCTTTCGAATCAACCCTACTTCTTAGCCAGAGAGTCCATTGTGCGCTCTGAATGCGAAATGCTATGCATTTACGAACGGACAATCTGACAGCACAGTTCAGTGCTGTTCCATCAATACGGTGCATTAAAACTAAAAGCAGATTTACCTAGCATTACCTGAGTTTTGGCCTCAGAACAGTCTTTATTTGTCGTGGCATGGACTCTACAAGTTGTCAAAAGCGTTCAACAGGGATGTTGGCCCATGTTGACTCCAAATGCTTCACACAGTTATGTCAAGTTAGCTGGATGTCCTTTGTTTGGTGGACCATTATTGATACACACGGGAAACTGTTGATTAAGATAAACCTTGCAGCGTTACAGTTCTTGATACAAACCGGTGCACACCTACTACCGTACCCCGTTCAAAGGAACTTAAATCTTGTGTCTTCACCATTCACCCCCTGAATGGCACACATACACAATACGTCTCAATTGTCTGAAGACTTAAAAATCCTTCTTTAACCTGTGTCCTCCCCTTCATCTGCACTGATTCAAGTGGATTTAACAAGTGACATCAATAAGCTTTCACCTGGATTCACATAGTCAGTCTATGTCATTGAAAGAACAGGTGTTTTTTTATACTCAGTGAATATTCCTCAATAAACTGACAGTTTCCACATTGGAAATTTGTCCGGTCAATATTATCCCGGAGCTATGAAAAATAGGTGCAGCTCTTACATGGGATGAAACATTCACCATAGTCTCTGAAGATGGTAGCTGCGAATCTGGAAAAGGTCAGTTTCCCCCTATGAAAGTGGTAGACACCATTTTGGAAAAAGTCAGTTAAAATCCACTCAAAAATATTTTGAGTTTGGCAAGGAATCAGCTAAAAGTCATTCACTCCACACAGTGTGAAAGTTAGTTAGATTTATTCAAACAGTTTGTAGGATCACCACAGTAATAGGCAGCAAGTCAGAACCCAGCCAGCACTAAGAGTAGGACCCACAATAAACTAAACCAATGCACAAAACTCACCAGCATAACAACAGCAAGGAACATGCGGTGACTTACTCAATGCGATTAAATGCTGGGGCCCATCAAAACAGCAACACAACGGAGGCTGTGTTACCAGTATGATAGCCAGGAGAGAAGGACCTTGGAGGGAATGTAATTTCCAGTACAGGCCGTTGGAAGCCGGGAGGGAGGCAACACTACAGCAGGCTGCGGGAGTGTCAAAAATGAAGTGGAGTTCAAGTTTGACAGTAGGCCAAAACATTGACAGATCTCCCACCAGGCCAAAAAACATGAACCCAAAACAAACAAGATCCCCCCACAGTTCCCCAATAGCTGTCCCTCAACCATTCGAGCCCCCCCAGGAGAATACAATTAATTCCATTCCCCACCCCCAATAACCCCCCAATATACCAACAAACAAGATAATGAACTAAAGAGAAAAAATGAAAAGAGAAGAAATCAGCAAAAAACAATGCAAATAAAACCACACAAAAAATCAAAAGACATCAAGGACAACTAAAATCATAACAGCAATGCCAACTGTATATGTTTGTGTCTGGCACTATTACATGTATGTGTGTTTTCATGTATGTGTTTATTTGAATGAGAGTGTGTGTATATGCATGTGTACACACACCTGAATGGCATCGGCCTCAGGCAAACCGGCATTAGTTGTAAAAACACTGCCCCTCATTGTCATTCAAACATAATAAAAATTGTTTAATTTTTACTTTAAAAAAAAAACGTTTATCTTTGACCATCATTCTATATCCCGCATAGCAACTCCACTCCCAGTTGCCTCCAATTCCGCATCCCAACGCTCAGCTTCACTCAGCCCATACCATCTATTTCTGCTGGCTACCTTCTTCTGGTTTCTACGCAACACATATCTTTCAACTATGCTGTAATGTTTAACGTACAATTTCAATCTATCTAATCGAATAGCATCCACAGATTGCTAGATGAAGATAAATACTTTTACTAGTAGTAATTGACTGAGCCGGTCTCTCCAGATCTCCTAACAGTACTATTTCTAGAGTCAATATTAGATCAATGCTATGCATTTTCAGCCATTCCTGAACCTGAGACCAGAAACAGGCTGCCTGAGGCTACCTGGCAGTACCAAAATAAATGGTCTAGCTCTGCAGAGCTTCAATGATTTTATGCCCCAAATATTCAACATTTTGTTGGTGGCAAGAATTCTACATAATAATTTTAGCTAAAAAGTACGAACTCTTGAATCTTGCATTGTTTTATACAGTGGGCAGCCAAGCCTATACAACACCCCTACTCAGCCGCGATCCCAAATACGACAAACCCCAATACGAAAATACAATACATAAACCCATGTCACACCCTGGCCAGACCAAATATATAACGAAAACACAAAACACTATGACCAAGGCGTGACAGTATGTCTACTTCACCATAAGCCCATTTTATAGGTAAACTGCATGGGCAATGTAAAATATGTATTTTTAAAGATTGCACACTTATCATAATTAGATTTTAGTCCATAGAGTACAGAAAAGTTATCTAGATCTTCAATGAGTCATTGCAGGGATCTAGCTTGCGGACTTAATATAAAACTTGAGTCATTGGCATACATAGACACCTTTGTTTTAAGACTTGGAATTCTAATAATCTAATGTTGTTGTTGGATCTGATTTTAATAGCTAGCACTTTGATGGCCATAACGAATAGATATATTGACAGCGGACAACCTTGTTTAACTCCTTGACAATTCAAAACTCTCTGAGAAATAGCCATGATTTACTATTTTACACCTGGGGTTGCTATACGGGCACCCTCATAGATATCATCCTCACCAACTTGCCCTCTAAATACACCTCTGCTGTTTTCAACCAAGATCTCAGCGATCACTGCCTCATTGCCTGCATCCGTAATGAGTCAGCGGTCAAGCGACCTCAACTCATCACTGTCAAACGCTCCCTGAAACACTTCAGTGAGCAGGCCTATCTAATTGACCTGGCTCGGGTATCCTGGAAGGATATTGACCTCATCCCGTCAGTAGAGGATGCCTGGTTATTTCTTTTAAATGCCTTCCTCACCATCTTAAATAAGCATGCCCCATTCAAGAAATGTAGAACCAGGAACAGATATAGCCCTTGGTTCTCTCCAGACGTGACTGCCCTTAACCAGTTTGCTTTATTTTTTTAATATATTACATTAGATCAAATCGAATCAAATCAAAATGTATTTGTCACATACACATGGTTAGCAGATGTTAATGAGAGTGTAGCGAAATGCTTGTGCTTCTAGTTCTGACAATGCAGTAATAACCAACGAGTAATCTAACCTAACAATTCCACAACTACTACCTTATACACACAAGTGTAAAGGGATAAAGAATATGTACATAAAGATATATGAATGAGTGATGGTACAGAATGGCATTGGCAAGATGCAGTAGATGGTATCGAGTACAGTATATACATATGAGATGAGTAATGTAGGGTATGTAAACATACAAGTGGCATAGTTTAAAGTGGCTAGTGATACATGTATTACATAAAGATGGCAGGATGCAGTAGATGATATAGAGTACAGTATATACATATGAGATTAGTAATGTAGGGTATGTAAACATTATATTAAGTGACATTGTTTAAAGTGGCTAGTGATACGTTTTTTACATCAATTTCCATTATTGAAATTAGCTGGAGTTGAGTCAGTGTGTTGGCAGAAGCCAAGCAATGTTAGTGGTGGCTGTTTAACAGTCTGATGGCCTTGCTTTGATGCACCTGTACTGACCTTGCCTTCTGGATGATAGCGGGGTGAACAGGCAGTGGCTCGGGTGGTTGTTGTCCTTGATGATCTTAAATGGCCTTCCTGTGACATCGGGTGGTGTAGGTGTCCTGGAGGGCAGGTAGTTTGCCCCCGGTGATGCGCTGCTGCGCCTTCTTCACCATGCTGTCTGTGTGGGTGGACCAATTCAGTTTGTCTGTGATGTGTACTGTCCCTTCGATGTGGATAGGGGGTGCTCCCTCTGCTGTTTCCTGAAGTCCACGATCATCTCCTTTGTTTTGTTGACGTTGAGTGTGAGGTTATTTTCCTGACACCACACTCCGAGGGCCCTCATCTCCTCCCTGTAGGCCGTCTCGTCGTTGTTGGTAATCAAACCTACCACTGTAGTGTCATCCGCAAACTTGATGATTGAGTTGGAGACGTGCATGGCCACGCAGCTGTGTGTGAATAGGGAGTACAGGAGAGGGCTCGGAACGCACCCTTGTGGGGCCCCAGTGTTGAGGATCAGCGGGGTGGAGATGTTGTTAACTACCCTCATCACCTGGGGGCGGCCCGTCAGGAAACCCCATACCCATTTGAACAGGGCGGGGTCGAGACCCAGGTGATGATGAGTTTGCAGGCTACTATGGTGTTAAATGTTGAGCTGTAGTCGATGAACATCATTCTCACATAGGTTTTCCTCTTGTCCAGATGGGTTAGGGCAGTGTGCAGTGTGGTTCCGATTGCGTCATCTGTGGACCTATTGGGACGGTAAGCAAATTGGAGTGGGTCTAGGGTGTCAGGTAGCATGGCGGTGATATGGTCCTTGACTAGTCTCTCAAAGCACTTCATGATGACGGAAGTGAGTGCTATGGGGTGGTAGTCATTTAGCTCAGTTACCTTAGCTTTCTTGCGAACAAGAACAATGGTGGCCCTCTTGAAGCATGTGGGAACAGCAGACTGGGATAAGGATTGATTGAATATGTCCGTAAACACACCAACCAGCTGGTCTGCGCATGCTGGGGATGCCGTCTGGGCCTGCAGCCTTGCGAGGGTTAACACGTTTAAATGTTTTACGTTGCTCTTATATTCAGTAGTTCCTCCCGACTGTATATAATGAAACCTAAGATTACCTGGGGTACCATTGTAAGAAATAACACATGAAAAAACTAAATACTGCATAGTTTCCTAGGAACGCGAAGCGAGGCGGCCATCTCTGTCGGAGCCGGGAATGCGCCGACGCCGTTCCTGATTAAGTTCCTGAAGTTGTTTTTGTTTTTCCTCTAACTTATTTTGTTTCTCTGTTTTATCATTTTATTGCTATCTACCTGTACTATTAGTTCATGGATTTCCCTTGTTAGTCTTGTCTCTTTAGCCAGAAATTGCTTTTCTATTATTGATGAATATTGAATTGAATGACAACTGAATGTACCCCAAACAATAAGGGGATTTGCTGAACCTATATAACACTGGAAAAATTCAGTAATTAATTATATTCTCTTAGTTACAAATAAGTTGTCCTCCAGTAAACTTTGATTAAATGTCCAATATCCCTGTCCACGTGGAAAATCTTTAAGAGTTATGTCAAGGCCAATTAGATGATGATCCGATCACATTCTGTCTCCTATTAAAACTTTTTAAACCTTTGATGCAAGAAAGAAAGAGACGAAAGTAGTCAAGACGACTAGCTTGATTAAGTCTCCTCCATGTATATCTCACTAGGTCGGGGTTTTTTAGTCTCCAAATATCCACTATATCTAATGTGTTCAAAATATTTATGATTTCCTTAAGGGCACTGTGATGATAGTTTGTAGAGTGATTAATGGATTAATGAGCCAAATCTCTTTTCGTTCACTTTCGTATTCAAAAAGATCCACCTTCTTGCAAATCATTCCTGGCTATTTGGACATTCAGATCGACATTTCTGTTCATTAATATCATCACACCTTTTGAGTTCCTTTCTCCCTGACAGGAAATTATTTCACCACCCCGTTCCTTTTTCCACGCAACTTCATCTAAGGATGTAGAGTGAGTTTCCTGTAAACAGTATATGTTATATTGCTTTTCTTTTAGCCAGGTAAAGACTGATCTTTTATTATCTGCTAAACCGTTACAATTATAACTGTCTATACTTATTTCACCCCTTACACTAACTAGATACTATTCTCAGTCTAAATTGACCCTAATTAGTGATATTATGTGTGTAGTAAATCTGAGTAGATTGATGAATATGAATGTGTTCAATATGATTTAGTGAAAGTGTGTACGATGTCTGTATCAGAGTAAGACTATAATGTGTGATGTCCAAATAAATCATCACTCCGCCAATTTGCATGGCTGAGTCTCTATGTGTGTAACATGTAGTGTGTATAGCCTGAATATTCATAATGATAATTGCAATCCATATCGTATCACCGTCATAGTTGCATCATAATTACCTTTATTAACATCATTGAAAAACACATCCCAGTATTTCCATAGCAATTGACTTTTCATATGATCATGAAAGAGACCTTGCATTACTATAGAGACTCCTTCACTAAAGTATAAATGTATTCCGTACAATATGTTATTATTCCACAATGCCCCTATTCTGATATCTTCCCCTTGCTTGTTGTAAACATATATAAACGTGTAGACGAATACATAAAAAAGATAGACAAACAATAAACACATTCAATTATAAAACAGTTCTCGTCAATGTAGAGAGGGGAGAGAAGAGAAGAGAAAAGAGAGAAAGAGAGTGTGAGAGAAGGTGTGTGTGTGTATGTATAAGTCAGTATGTGTAAGTGAGCATGCAATTGAGTACGTGTGTGTTCATATCCACTTCATAGTGTTCAGATATTTTTACAGTTCCCATACATAATTTTTTTCGTAACCTGAAGGATAATAGTGTTGATGTGAGCCATGACCAGCCTTTCAAAGCAATGCATGGCTACAGATGTGAGTGCTACAGGTAGGTAGTCATTTAGGCAGTTTATCTTAGTGTTCTTGGCCACAGGGACAATGGTTGTCTGCTTGAAAATGTTTGGTATTACAGACTCAGACAGGGAGAGGTTGAAAATGTCAGTGAAGCCACCAGTTAGTCAGCGCATGCTCGGAGTACACGTCCTGGTAATCCATCTGACCCTGCGGCCTTGTGAATGTTGACCTGTTTAAAGGTCTTACTCACATCGACTGTGGAGAGAATGATCACACAGTTGTCCGAAACAGCTGATGCTCTCATGCGTGTTTCAGTGTTACTTGCCTCGAAGCGAGCATAGAAGTAGTTTAGCTCATCTGGTAGGCTTGTGTCACTGGGCAGCTCTCGGCTGTGCTTCCCTTTGTAGTGTGTAATGGTTTGCAAGACCTGCCACATTCGACGAGCGTCGGAGCTGGTGTAGTAGGATTTGATGTCATTGATGCACTTATTGATGAAGCCAGTGACTGATGTGGTGTACTCCTCAATGACATCGGAAGAATCCCATTACATGTTCCAGTCTGTGCTAGCAAAACAGTCCTGTAGCTTAGCATCTGCTTCATCTGACCACTTTTTTTTATTGACCGAGTCACTGGTGCTTCCTGCTTTAATTTTAGCTTGTAAGCAGGAATCAGGAGGATGTAATTATGGTCCGATTTGACAAATTGAGCACGAGGGAGAGCTTTGTACGCGTCTCTGTGTGTGGAGTAAAGGTGATCTAGAGTTTGTTTTCCTCTGGTTTTCACATTTAACATGCTGATTGAAATTATGGTGGTGAACTATGATTCTGATAGATTTCACTCTGCAAAAGATGGGGCTTTTTACTTCCTCTACTGTACTCTACATTAAATGGATATGGTTCATATTTTATGCATGGTTTTCCACTAGTTTGATTATGTCTCTTTCTTTTTCTTCCATGTTCCGCAACCTACACTGGGTTTCTCTAAACCAGGTAAGATTATGTTGTTAAACTGCAGTGTTGTACAGTCAACTCATGCGCACACACACGCACGCACACACACACACACACACACACACACACACACACACACACACACACACACACACACACACACACACACACACACACACACACACACACACACACACATACGTCATGGATGAATATGTTTTGTAAAAACAGAAAATGTTTTATTATGGCAAAACACATCCATCCAACATTTATTTTCCAGACATGCTTTTGTATTAAAAGTGAAACAGATTTTTATGCAGCCACATGACTACCTGCATGAATATACACCATGTAAGCAATTGACGTTCCACACACGCTCCCACATGATAAGGAAACACACTCTGACTTACCACACATTCTGTGTATTTTAAGTGTTTTATCATCATTCATTTGCTCTGGAGGTGCTATGCACTCATGGATAAAGCTCTCACTTTGACTGTTCTACCATGACATTCCATTTGACTCTATGTTGTCGGATAGGCTGAATTGAATCAAATAGGCTCATAAGCCTGCGGTGGAGTGTTTTGTCCATATGTGCCAATAATCACATTTCTTAGTGGCAACATGGGCATGTGGGTGTTGCTAAGGAGGGCTAGGGTCTTGTATTTTGGAGGGGAGTGAACAGCAGATGTTATGATTCATTTCAGTTTGAAATAGGCCTATAACTAATGGTCAGGCTGGCAGAACGTTTGCTTAGGTTGTCTATAGCATGAACATGCGGTCCTGGATTAAAATCATTTGGTTTCTTATAGCCGTTATTACATGTGATTCATCTTTATATGTGTGTTGTGACTGTCTTAGTTCATAACATATATTCCTTCCACTATCTTTCACTAATATTATTAATAATGGAAGCTTCATTCAGGATTTTAACCCCTTACACTTGTGGGAATTGGCCTATATGAAATTGAAATGTTTCTTATAGAAGAATATGGAAATGCATAACCATGGTAGGAATTCAAATGGAACAGTTTGGAGGTTATGGGAAAATGATTAGACTGAAGGTGAGGACACAACAGTTCACCTGAAACAAATCAAATCAAATTGTATTGGTCACATACACGTATTTAGCAGAAGTTATTGCAAGTGTGGCGAAATGACAAGACTGAATCAAAAAATGACTGTAGATTTTATGTGCATTTTATGTTTACTGTACTTTTCGCTGCATTTGTTGATCACTAAATGTGAAAATACTCATTCAAATACTCATTCATACATTCAGTAGCATGGTAAGAATATTTGTTGGGGTACGTGCAAAATAAGACAAAAAAAATGACAAGGATTTGAGTGAGAGGTCTAACTGGTGTTTCCAAGTGGCCACACACATCTCCAAAGTGTGCACAGTTCCTAAGTAATTTCAATGTACTTTTATGAAGACAAAAAGGTAAAGAAATATCTCACTGCACAACTCCTCTCCCCTATTTGACCTAGATATTTTGTGTGTATGTCCTGATGTAGACTATGTGAATTTTTACATGTACTCTATGTAGTTCTGTCCTTGAGCTGTTCTTGTCTATTAATGTTCTGTATTTTGTAATGTTGTGTGTGGATCCTAGGAATAGTAGCTGCTGCTTTCACAACAGCTAATAGGGATCCTAATAAAATCCCCAAATACCAATACTAATTCAACTATAAGGAGCATATTTTTTTAGTTCTCCTAGCAGTGCTGCTGAGGACCTAGAGCAAGCATGTTTGTAGTTGTTTTGTTTGGAACACAGCCCTGTATACCCACATTTACCCAATAACTGTTCTTTACGCAATCCAAAAACAGCTAAATCATAAAATATGATCTTACGGTGTTAGACTTTCACAAGACAATTCAGAGAAACAGATTGTCATTTTGGTTCGCATAGAATCGAGTCATGAGTGCATTCAGATGCATGGTCTGAGGAACATTTTCTTCACAATACAACAAACAGGCTCATTCTGATAAAATCAAATCAAATGTATTTATATAGCCCTTCGTACATCACCTGATATCTCATTGTGCTGTACAGAAACCCAGCCTAAAACCCCAAACAGCAAGCATTGCAGGTGTTGAAGCACGTTGGCTAGGAAAAACTCCCTAGAAAGGCCAAAACCTAGGAAGAAACCTAGAGAGGAACCAGGCTATGAGGGGTGGCGATTATATCTCCGGGTGGAGATTATAACAGAACATGGCCAAGATGTTCAAATGTTCCTAAATGACCAGCATGGTCAAATAATAGGTCTGGGACAGGTAGCACGTCCAGTGAACAGGTCAGGATTCCATAGTCGCAGGCAGAACAGTTGAAACTGGAGCAGCAGCACAGCCAGGTGGACTGGGGACAGCAAGGAGTCATCATGCAAGGTAGTCCTGAGGCATGGTCCTAGGGCTCAGATCCTTCGAGAGAGAGAAAGAAAGAGAGAAAGGGAGAATTAGAGAGAGCTTAAATTCACACAGGACACTGGATAAGACAGGAGAAGTACTCCAGATATAACAGACTGGCCCTAGCCCCCCGACACATAAACTACTGCAGGATAAATACTTGAGGCTGAGACAGGAGGGGTCAGGAGACACTGTGGCCCCATCCGATGATACCCCCGGACAGGGCCAAACAGGAAGGATATAACCCCACCCACTTTGCCAAAGCACAGCCCCCACACCACTAGAGGGATATCTTCAACCACCAACTTACCATCCTGAGACAAGTCCAAGTATAGCCCACAAAGATCTCCCCCACGGCACAACCATGTTGATGACAACACAGACTATAACGCCATGTAATCTTATAACTGTACATCAAACATAGTGATCAAAAACTTGGACACTGTATATTACATGAGCTTTATGATATAGAAATGTGAAGTGCAGATTTTGACTCACCGGTGTTTGGATCATCTTTCAAAATACATAGATTTTCCTCATCATTTATAGCATTTCCCTCACTCAAACAACAAAACATTTGCTAAAGTTAGCAGAAGGGATGTGGGCAACTTCTTGTTGCGCACGCTGCTCAAGTTCAGAACTGCTGTCATTCAAAACCCATACAGAGCTGTGAAGTGGAGACTCAGCTATAGAATGTTACTGTTCAACCACTGCGTTCCAATTTAGGAACTTATCAGTGACAAATCTGTCTTTTTTACGGGTACGAGTGTAAAGGGTTACGTGAGTCACTGGATTGTCTATAGATCCTGTCTTGGTAAGGATGCGCTTAAGTGCTTAAACTCCCAGCACCCCATTCCCCATTCTAGGCCAGCTGGAATTTTAGCCCATATCGATGGGGACATGTTTTGATGCTGAACACTTTTGTTATCCCTCACTAGAGGTGGCTGGCTCATTGAGCGAGCTAGACCTTTTAATTGAGATGGCTATACTGAGTGACTGAAGTCAAGACTCAAGTCTTGCTATAGCAAACAAGCATTTAGAGGGGGATAGATGGAGTAAGTGAGTGTAAGAGAGAGATACTCTAGAAGAAAAGAGAAAAGAGGGAGTTGGAATGCCGAAAGCACACAGAAAAAAATGCAGGGACTAAAATCTGACTAACAATTAATTGAAGGAGAATATAAATGTAAAAATAGACTGAGTGATATGACCTAGATATAGAAAGTAGCATAGTAGGTCAATTTCTGAAACAATTACAAGCGTTGAAGTGCGAGGCTCAGCTTTTCTCAGCATGAAGCGAACCATGAGCAGATACTACAGTTGAAGTCAGAAATGTAAATACACTCAGGTTGGAGTCATTAAAACTCGTTTTCTTTTTTTTTTGTTTAGAATTTGTACCCCTTTTTCGTGGTATCCAATTGTTTTTAGTAGCTACTATCTTGTCTCATCGCTACAACTCCTGTACGGGCTCGGGAGAGACAAAGGTCTACACAACCCAACCACACTGCTTCTTAACACAGCGTGCATCCAACCCGGAAGCCCTCTGGTTTGATGAAACAAAAATACAACTGTTTGGCCATAATGACCATTGTTATATTTGGAGGAAAAAGAGGGAAGTTTGCAAGCCCGAAGAACACCATCCCAACCGTGAAGCACAGGGGTGGCAGCATCATGTTGTGGGGGTGCTTTCCTGCAGGAGGGACTGGTGCACTTCACAAAAACGCAAATGAATTACTTAAAAATCATACAATGTGATTTTCTGGATTTTGTTTTAGATTCCGTCTCTCACAGTTGAAGTGTACCTATGATAAAAATGACAGACCTCTACATGCTTTGTAAGTAGGAAAACCTGCAAAATCGGCAGTGTATCAAATATTTGTTCTCCCCACTGCGTATATAAAAAAAACGAATAAAAAATTGTAATAAAATATTAATGTGTAAATATTTTATTACATCTATTTTTTAAGACTACTAATATTAGAGCAAGCGGTAAAGTTTCCTATGGCATACATTTTTGCTTTGTAGCATCTACAGATGATGATTATGGAGTCTTAAATTAGGCCTGGGTATGGCCAAAATGTCATGAATCGGCCAACTTTATTAATTATTTAATTATTATTATTTTAGAAACAAATGTAGAATATTTGTCAACAATGCTTCCTACCAAGGGACTATTCTATGGATGACATTTTATGAAAATCACCAAAATCATGGTATTTTTTGTCTGGGTTTCGTGAGGAATGGGTCACTGTAGACATGGGGAAAATCTCTCCTCTCCTCCTTCTCAAAACCCGTTGGATGAGAAAGCCAGAGGTCCTTCCCCTTTCACCTTCTACTTCAATGGGTTTTGAGAAGGAGGCGAGGAGAGAGGAAGCGAGGAGTACGCAATTGTGATTCTCCGATGCACTTGACAGGCATCCATGGGTCCATCCTTACCCCCGATTTCCTGCCCATTTCTTGACACATGTTAGGACCATTTTGTCATCTTTCCAGGTCCCTCTGTTGTATCTTAACTTTTCTGTCACAGGGCAATCAAACTGTAGTCTTGCAAGTCGATCAATATAAGTTAGCCTTCGAGGCACAAATGCATGAAATACTGTTAGTATGAAGAGTTTAAGGACAGTCTATCAAACTACAGCCTTTTGTATTTTCTCTGCAAGGTACCTTCCCACCCACTGGCGTACCGTGCCCATGCGCCTGTTAATGATGTCTATAAAACATTTTTATCAATAATTTTGACAGTAACCCTCCAAAAGGTAATTTATAAACCTTTTTAATTTGCATACGGAATAGGAAGCAAAGTATTTGTTTCTTGGGCTTCAAGAATGAGACTGATAAAAGTGCCTCAGGACTTGAAAAATTAATAATTGAATAACTGATTGAAAGTAAAGGGGATATCATTCAACAAATGCCGTGGTCAAGGCTACAACGGTGCTAGTGCAATGAATGGAGCTTACTCAGGTGTTTAAAAGTGCATATCAGAACGAGAGCCTAATGCTTGTTTGGCAGTTCTTTATAAGTTTTAGATTAGAACACGATCTCTCAGCTAAAGCTACAGTTACAAGGATTGTTAAAAACACCTTAATTGCCATAGAAACATCAGAGAAACTGGGCAGAAAGGAGTGTTGTTTTTCAATGAGCCTCTCATTCTCGTTAATTGCCGGCCTCAACGCGTTACAGAAAGAGATTAACTGTATAGGGAGCTCTGGGGACAGGTTGCCCGGATACTGGACAGACAATCATTTGGCAGATGCAAACAGATTATCATCATTAGCAGACAACAGTTCTTGAGGGCTCAAACTAAAAAAGCTGTTTTCATTTTTGTTACATACTGGTGAACTGCCGTTTGAGTTTTGTGGTTGAAATATAAACAGTCCTTCATCTCTGGTATGTCTTGGCATGCATCATTCAAGGCTAAGTTTAAATTGTGTGCAGCGCAATGGACATACGTGTAATGCACAGTGTCTCAGGAAAGACTGTCTGGGTTGTCAATACATAGTATAGAAAACAGTCGACAACCTAGGTCTGTGACAAAAATGCAAGGTGACGCTGTCGCATACTGTAGCTACTATAGGCCTCTACATAGAAAAAATAGACAAGCACAGACAGAACTTTTTTCTAAGAGAAAGAAACATAAAAAAAGACAGACACAGAGAGAGAAACATCATGGAATACTTCAGAACAATTGTTAGGCTATTTGATGTGTAATCTTTATATATTTTTATAAATAGCAGCTGAAAGAAATGTAATCCTGTATATAGCTACAGATAGTAGACTACGCTGCATAATGAAATAAGCCATAGTAAGCTAGTGTTTTGATGGTGGACTGACTACATTATTTGGCATTAATTGACTGGTTTTATGCACAACAACTTTCTATCCTAGCTGGGAGAGAGCACGAGGACGGCTCATGTCATGCAGGTTCAGGTAGTCTATACAGGACAGTTGTATATATAAAAATATAAAAAATTGGTAGCTGATTACTATGCCGTTGCATAGAAAATGTATTTTACAATCTGCATTGTTTGAATTTCCAACTTGAATTACTGAACAAGTAATTACATTATTGCGACACCGTGTATAACTTCATCAAATGTTAGGCTTAAACATGAAAAAAATGACGACCAAATAGGCCTAACAATAAACATTTATCCATTTCCTAAAGCAAAGCTATAGGCAGCCACATTAAACTTGTCGCAATTTCAACACCATGGACAACAATTGTTAGTCTATACTTTGTAAATCCAATCCTACCCCACAAAATGTAGGGTAGGATTGGACCTATACTTTAGACAGCTTAAAGCAAGCATAGTGGTATACTCTACGTGTGCCTTCAGAAATAATTCACACCCCATGACTTTTTCCACATATTGTTGTGTTACAGCCTGAATTTAAAATGTATTAAATGCAGATTTTGTGTCACTGGTCATCACACAATACCCCATAATGTCAAAGTGGAGTTATGTATTTCTAAATGTTTACAAATTAATTAAAAATTAAAAGCTGAAATATCGTGAGTCAATAAGTATTCAACCCCTTTGTTATGGCAAGCCTAAATAAGTTCAGGAGTAAAAATTTGCTTAATAAGTCACATAATAAGTTGCATGGACTCACTGCAATAATAGTGTTTAACATGATTTTTTTTAAATGACTACCTCATCTTTGTACGCCACACATACAATTATCTGTAAGGTCCCTCAGTCGAGCAGGGAATTTCAAACACTTATTCAACCACAAAGACTAGAAACGTTTTTCCAATGGCTCGCAAAGAAGAGCACTTATTGGTAGATGGGTAAAAAAAAACAGACTTTCTCACCTCCCGCTGAATGAAGGAGAGCTCGGATTGTTGTTTCGAAAAGTTCGTTTTAAAAGTGTATTGGAAAGTCTCTCATTAGCTAGCTAACTTTTTAGTTTGGCTGGTAACATCAACAGTGCTAGGTATCTGTATTACAGAAACACCGCTAACCAAACAACAGTGGCTGTACTACAGAAACACCGGTTGTCGGCGTGGGAAAGACTTACTGTATAACACTTTTGTTAAGAACTGGTTGGAGTATAGAGTCAACCTGGATACTAAGGAGATCCTGAGGGACATTGCCAAGTACCAACATCTTTATGCTGTGGAGGAACAACATACTCCATCATGGAAAGATCTGGCTACATCAAAAAATAACTCTAACCTGACAAAAAATAGAAAGACAGATTCATCTACAGACACGGACAATTTACTTACCGTTGAAGTAGAGGCTATTGCTCTGGCTGAAATCCATATTACACTGGACAATTTGTGTGAGGTGGTAGCAGGGCTGAGGGGGAGTTTGGAGTTTAGACAGAGTGAAATTATCACGCACCAAGGAGAGAACAAGGCACTCACAGATAAAACATCTGTGATTCCAACATGAATCGTCTACTCAGGGAAAGCAGGGTGATGAGAGGGAGTCGCTACTAGACAAACAAAGCTGTAGCATGCATGGAAATCTAATATTTTCTGGGATTCCTGAGGACGCATCCAATAATCCAGAGGGTGTGATCAGAGAATTCATACAATCCACCTTGAAACTTCCTACAGAGACTGTAAACAAGGTGACTTTCCACCGAGTACACAGACTTGGAGCTCAGAGCGACAAGACCAAGGGTCCCTGACCGATCATTGCAAAATTTGAACACTACCAACATCAGGAGCTGATCAAATGCAGGGAAGGGAGCTTAAATGGACCAAATTAAATCTCAATTACCAATTTCCACGGGAGGTAAACGAATGTCGCAAGAGACTGTATCCTGTACAGAGGCAACAGAGGGAGAGGGGTAAGCGTGCCTTTCTCATTGAGGACAAACTCTTTATAGATGGACAGCTATTCCGAGACAACAAATTATTTGGTTGTGAGGATACAGAGTCAATAGACCATTTATTTTGGTATTACCTTCAGGTAGCCTGTTTCTGAGAGATTGAGATTGAAATTGAAATGGTATACACTACCGTTCAAAAGATATACACTACCGTTCAAAAAATGTGGGGTCCTTAGAAATGTTCTTGTTATTGAAATAAAAGCACATTTCTGGTTGATTAAAATAACATAAAATTGATCATAAATACAGTGTAGACAGTGTTAATGTTGTAAATGACTATTGTAGCTGTAATCGGTTGATTTTTTATGGAATATTTACATAGGCGTACAGAGGTCCATTATTAGCAACCATCACTCCTGTGTTCCAATGACACGTTGTGTTAGCTAATCGAAGCTTATCATTGGGGCGGCAGGGTAGCCTAGTGGTTAGAGTGTTGGACTAGTAACCAGAAGGTTGCAAGTTCAAACCCCTGAGCTGACAAGGTACAAACAAATCTTTCACTCTGCCCCTGAACAGGCAGTAAACCCACTGTTCCTAGGCCGTCATTGAAAATAAGAATTTGTTCTTAACTTACTTGCCTTGTTAAATAAAGGTAAAATAAAAAAGGATAATTGATCATTAGAAAACTGTTCTCTTGATTGAATAAGAAATAAAACTGGCCTTCGTTAGACTAGTTGAGTATCTGGAGCATCAGCATTTGTGGGTTCGATTACAGGCTAAAAGTGGCCAGAAACAAAGACCTTTCTTCTGGAACTCGTCAGTCTATTCTTGTTCTGAAAAAGGAAGGCCAAGAAATTGCCAAGAAACTGAAGATCTCGTACAACACTGTGTATTACCCCTTTCACAGAACAGCACAAACTGGCTCTAATCAGAATAGAAAGAGGAGTGGGAGGCCCCGGTGCACAACTGAGCAAGTGGACAAGTACATTAGAGTGTCTAAAACAGATGCCTCATAAGTCCTCAACTGGCAGCTTCATTAAATAGTACCCACAAAACACCAGTCTCAACGTCAACAGTGAAGAGGCGTCTCAGGGATGCTAGCCTTCTAGACAGAGTTGCAAAGAAAAAGCCATATCTCAGACTGGCCAATGAAAATAAAAGATTAAGATGGGAAAAAGAACATAAATACTGGATGGAGGAAATCTGCCTAGAAGGTCAGCATTCTGGAGTTGCCTATTCACTGTTGATGTTGAGGCTGGTGTTTTGCGGGTACTATTTAATGAAGCTGCCAGTTGAGGATTTATAAGGTATCTGATTTTCAAACTAGACACTCTAAATAGACGATGCTCCAGATACTCAACTAGTCTAAAGAAGGCCAGTTTTATTGCTTCTTTAATCAGCGCAACCATTTTCAGCTTTGCTAATACAAATCCAAAAGGTTTTTCTAATGATAAATTAGCCTTTTAAACTTGGATTAGCTAACACAATGTGCCATTGGAACACAGGAGTGATGTTTGCTGATAATGGCCTCTGTACGCCTATGTACATAATCCATTAAAAAAATCAGCTGTTTCCAGCTACAATAGTCATTTACAACATTAACAATGTCTACACTGTATTTCTGATCAATTGATGTTATTTTAATGGACAAAAAATGTGCTTTTCTTTCAAAAACAAGGTCATTTCTAAGTGACCCCAAACCTTTGATCGGTAGCATATGATGTGTAGAAATCCGTAGACGGTGGCCAGCAGAGACAGGTGGAATGGGGTGAGGGAAGCTGAGGGTTGGGATGTAGAATTGGAGACAACTGGGAACGGAGTTGCTGGGCAGGGGAAATACAGTGGGGAGAACAAGTATTTGATACACTGCCGATTTGGCAGGTTTTCCTACTTACAAAGCATGTAGAGGTCTGTAATTTTTATCATAGGTACACTTCAACTGTGAGAGACGAATCTAAAACAAAAATCCAGATAATCACATTGTATGATTTTTAAGTAATTCATTTGCAACAACACAGAGTTACACATGGAGTAAAACAAACACACAGTCAATAATACAGTAGAAAAATATAGTCTATATATACGATGTGAGCAAATGAGGTGAGATAAGGGAAGTAAAGGCAAAAAAAGGCCATGGTGGCGAAGTAAATACAATATAGAAGTAAAACACTGGAATGGTAGATTTGCAGCAGAAGAATGTGCGTAGAAATAAGTAGAAATAGAAATAATGGTGTGCAAAGGAGCAAAATTAATAAATAAATACAGTAGGGGAAGAGGTAGTTGTTTGGGCTAAATTACAGATGGGCTATGTACAGGTGCAGTAATCTGTGAGCTACTCTGACAGCTGGTACTTAAAGCTATTGAGGGAGATAAGTGTTTCAAGTTTCAGAGATTTTTGTAGTTCATTCCAGTTATTGGCAGCAGAAAAATGGAAGGAGAGGCGGCCAAAGGAAGAATTGGTATTGGGGGTGACCAGAGAGATATACCTGCTGGATCAGATGGATGCTGCTATGGTGACCAGCGAGCTGAGATAAGGGGGGACTTGGGGGGCATCTTGTAGATGACCTGGAGCCAGTGGGTTTGGCTACGAGTATGAAGCGAGGGCCAGCCAACAAGAGTGTACAGGTCGCAGTGGTTGGTAGTGTATGGGGCTTTGGTGACAAAACGGATGGCACTGTAATAGACTGCATCCAATTTAGTGAGTAGGGTATTGGAGGCTATTTTGTAAATGACATCGCCGAAGTCGAGGATCGGTAGCATAGTCAGTTTTACTAGGGTAAGTTTGGCAGTGTGAGTGAAGGAGGCTTTGTTGCGGAATAGAAAGCCAACTCTAGATTTGATTTTAGATTGGAGATGTTTGATGTGAGTCTGGAAGGAGAGTTTACAGTATAACCAGACACCTAGGTATTTGTAGTTCTACACATATTCTAAGTCAGAACCGTCCAGAGTAGTGACTCTGGACGTGCAGGAAGGTGCAGGCAGCGATCTGTTGAAGAGCATGCATTTGGTTTTACTTGTATTTAAGAGCAGTTGGAGGCCACGGAAGGAGAGTTGTATGGCATTGAAGCTCGTCTGGAGGGTTGTTAACACAGTGTCCAAAGAAGGCCCAGAAGTATACAGAATGGTGTCATCTGTGTAGAGGTGGATCAGAGACTCACCAGCAGCAAGAGCGACATCATTGATGTATACAGAGAAGTGTGTCTGCGCAAGAATTGAACCCTGTGGCACCCCCATAGAGACTGCCAGAGGCCCGGACAACAGGCCCTCTGATTTGACACTCTATCAGAGAAGGAGTTGGTGAACCAGGCGAGGCAATCATTTGAGAAACCAAGGCTATCGAGTCTGCCGATGAGGATGTGGTGATTGACAGAGTCGAAAGCCTTGGCCAGGTCAATGAATACGGCTGCACAGTATTTTTTCTTATCGATGGTGGTTATGATATCCTTTAGGACCTTGAGCATGGCTGAGGTGCACCCATGACGAGCTCTGAAACCAGATTGCATAGCGGAGAAGGTGCGGTGGGATTCAAAATGGTCAGTAATCTCTTTGTTCACTGGGCATTCGAAGACCTTAGAAAGGCAGGATATGATAGATATAGGTCTGTAGCAGTTTGGGTCAAGAGTGTCCTCCCCTTTGAAGAGGGTTGTGACCGCAGTTGTTTCCCAATCTTTAGGAATCTCAGACGACACGAAGGAGAGGTTGAACAGGCTAGTGATAGGGGTTGCAACAATTTCGGCAGATCATTTTAGAAAGAAAGAGCCCAGATTGTCTAGCCCGGCTGATTTGTAGGGCTCCAGATTTTGCAGCTCTTTCAGAACATCAGCTGACTGGATTTGGGAGAAGGTGAAATGGGGAAGGCTTGGGAGAGTTGCTGTGCGGGGTACAGTGCTGTTGACCGGGGTAGGGGTAGCCAGGTGGAAAGCATGGCCAGCCGTAGAAAAATGCTTATTGAAATTCTCAAGTATAGTGGATTTATCGGTGGTGACAGAGTTTCCTATCCTCAGTGCAGTGGGCAGCTGGGAGGAGGTGTTCTTATTCTCCATGGACTGGACTTTAAAGTGTCCCTGGACTTTTTGAGTTTGTGTTGCAGGAAGCAAATTTCTGCTTGAAAAAGCTAGCCTTGGCTTTTCTAACTGCCTGTGTATATTGGTTTCTAACTTCCCTGAAAAGTTACATATCACAGGGGCTGTTCGATGCTAATGCAGAACTCCATAGGATGTTTTTGTGTTGGTTAACGGCAGTCATGTCTGGAGAGAACCAAGGGCTATATCTTTTCCTGGTTCTACATTTCGAGAATGGGACATGCTTATTTAAGATGGTGAGGAGGGCATTTATAAAAAATAACCAGGCATCCTCTACTGACGGATGAGGTCAATATCCTTCCAGGATACCCGGGCCAGGTCGATTAGAAAGGCCTGCTCGCTGAAGTGTTTCAGGGAGCAATTGACAGTGATGAGTGGAGGTCGCTTGACCGCTGACCCATTACGGATGCAGGCAATGAGGCAGTGATCGCTGAGATCTCGGTTGAAAACAGCAGAGGTGTATTTAGAGGGCAAGTTGGTTAGGATGATATCTATGATGGTGCCCGTGTTTACGGCTTTGAGGTGGTACCTGGTAGGTTCATTGATAATTTGTGTGAGATTGAGGGCATCAAGCTTAGATTGTAGGATGGCTGGGGTGTTAAGAATGTTCCAGTTTAGGTCACCTAGCAGCACGAGCTCTGAAAATAGATGGGGGGCAATTAGTTCACATATGGTGTCCAGAGCACAACTGGGGGCAGAGGGTGGTCTATAGCAGGCGGCAATGGTGAGAGACTTGTTTTTAGAGAGGTTGATTTTTAAAAGTAGAAGTTCAAATTGTTTGGGTACAGACCTGGATAGTAGGACAGAACTCTGCAGGCTTTGGCTGTTCTATCTTGTCTGAAAATGTTGTAGTTAGGGATGGAGATTTCAGAGTTTTTGGTGGTCTTCCTAAGCCAGCATTCAGACATGGCTAGGACATCCGGGTTGGCAGTGTGCTAAAGCAGTGAATAAAACAAACTTAGGGAGGAGGCTTCTGATGTTAACCTCTTCCTTCTACCCTCTACTTTTTTGAACATTCTGTTAAAAATCGCGCAACATTTCAGCGCCCTGCTACTCATGCCAGGAATATAGTATATGCATTTGCTTAGTCTGTGTGGATAGAAAACACTCAGACGTTTATAAAACTGGTTAAATCACTGCTGTGGCTTTACCAGAACGGCATTTACATCGAAAAGCACAGGAAAAACTGATCACTGAAAATGGGAAAATATATCCATGCGCTACTTGAACCCATTGATAAAGGTGAACCACAATTAATTGACTGAGGTTGCAGTACCTACAGCTTCCACACGGTGTCTAGAGTCTTGTCATTTCCCTTCGAGTTTTTTCTTGGTCAAACACATGCAAGGCACCGTATTTCTTCAGGTCTAGGACCGGATATTTTCGTTGAGTTTCTAGCCGGACATTTTTCCAGACGGACAGCTAATGATCTTTACATCGCCTCCTGATGAATTTTATCGCTTATTAACGTTTACTAATACCTAAAGTTGCATTACAAACGTATTTCGAAGTGTTTTGTGAAAGTTTATCGTCGACTTTTTGAATTTTAAAAAATGACGTTACGTTTTGAAAAAGCAGTTTTTTTCGTTTATCACACAGTCTACATATAACGATATCTTGGCTTTATATGGACCGATTTAATCGAAATAAAGACCCAATAGTGTTTATGGGACATCTAGGAGTGCCAACAAAGAAGATGGTGAAAGGTAATGACTGTTTTCTATTTTATTGTGCGGTTTGTGTAACGCCGAAATGCTAATTATTTTGTTTACGTCCCCTGCGTGGCTTTTGTGTTGTAGTGTATTGGTGCATGCTATCAGATAATAGCTTCTCATGCTTTCGCCGAAAAGCATTTTAAAAATCTGACTTGTTGCCTGGATTCACAACGAGTGTAGCTTTAATTCGATACCCTGCATGTGTATTTTAATGAACGTTTGAGTTTTAACTAATACTATTAGCATTTAGCGTAGCGCATTTGCATTTCCAGAGCTCTAGTTGGGACGCAAGCGTCTCAGGTAGAAGCAATGAAACCAAGGCTATTACAGTTACAGAAGTCATCAAAAGAGAGCGCCTGGGGAATAGGAGTGGAGCTCTGCACTGCAGGGCCTGGATTCACCTCTACATCACCAGAGGAACAGAGGAGGAGTAGGATAAGGGTACGGCTACAAGCTATGAGAAATGGTAATCTAGAACGCCCGGAACAGACAGTAAAAGGAGGTTTCTGGGGGCAATTAAATAGCTTCAAGGTATAATGTACAGACAAAGGTATGGTAGGATGTTAATACAGTGGAGGTGAACCTAGGCATTGAGTGATGATGAGAGAGATATTGTCTCTAGAAACATCATTGAAACCAGGTGATGTCTTTGCATGTGTGGGTGGTGGAACTGAAAGGTTTGATAAAGGTATACTGAGCAGGGCTAGTGGCTCTACAGTGAAATAAGCCAATAAACACTAACCAGAACAGCAATGGACAAGGCATATTGACATTAAGGAGAGGCATGCTTAGCCGAGTGATCATATGGGTATTGAGGGGAGAAAGTCAACAAGTATTGACTTCTATGACTCTTTGATACCAGTCTGCAACACAGCACAAACAGACAGAGCCCACTTCACATTGACCCCTTTTGTCCTTGGAGCTGGGAGCCTGATGGGGCCACCTGGACTCCCTGGGCCCCAGCTTGGCACCTCTGACCCCATCAGGCCCAACTCACTGGAGAAATTGGCAACCCACACCTACCATTAATTTGGGAGAAATAACTGAATTCCCTCCTCTTTAATAGTTGCTCCATTCACATATGCGAGTGAACCCTCCAGGCCTGGCTACACCGATAATCAGTTATAAACACTTTTACAGAGGCTTTTGGATTCTATATGCTATAATTGTGGATCCTGGAGGATCTAGGCTTGTGGAGAAGGCTGCAGTTATGGATATGGTCCCAGCAGCTGTTCCATCCCTCCTATGGCTTTAGAGAACTGTCTACTGAGACTGGAGTCTAAACCGAGTCGTGTGTAGTGACAGATTTCCATGGCAGAGTGTGTCACGATCTAAATGATTCATTTTCCATTTCCAACCGTCCTTCTTGAGGCAGAGCCAAAGTGTTTTCATAGATCAAAGGAGAGAGCAGAAGCACATAATGGATTCCAACCTTATCATTAAATGGGTCTTCTGTTGAGAAGGAAACAAAAAAAAGTCACAAATAAAGAAATATACAACAAACAAATAGACCTAGCTATCGAGATCAGATTAGGATTAGCTCTGTCCTGGCACCCCAATGGTAGAAATAGTTTCCCCTGATGCCAGGAAAGCAGAGTCCCTGCCCATCTTCCAGAAACGTTATAAAGATTCTTAAGATTAATGCACTAACTAAGTTGCTCCAGAGCGTCTGCTAAAGGATTCAAATGTCAAATGTAAATGGTTGGGGAAAAGACAGGAGGTTGCTGTTCAATTTGTTTTTATTACTTTTTTCCTTTTACTGGTTGTGTTTAGACCAGGGATCATCAAATAGATTCAGCCGTGGGCCGATTATTTTCTTGAGCGGATGGTCAGGGGGCCGGAACATAATTACAAATCATTTGTAGACTGCAAATTGACCACGATAAGCCCAAGATATGATATAATGTTTGACTCAAATATAATCATTTCAAACCTACGGTCACATTCATCTTTCAATTATTCGTGATAATAATTTGCAACAGATCTAAAAAAAAATAAAAAATAATAATAAATGTATCACTTGGAGCTGAAAAACAAAACATGTTTAAATTTTTTCCGAAAATTTGGGGGACCAAATAAAATAATCCGTTGGTCAAATTCAGTTGGGGAACCCTGCTTTAGACTGTCTGTTTCCATATATGTCTGTGTTTGTGTATTATGTCTGCATCTGTTGCTCTAGGTCTTTTGTTAATCGCCTGTGTCTAGATACTTATCTGGGTAAGTGCATGTGTCTCTGCATTTTAGGGAAAAAATCAGACTGGAATATTTATTGTTGGCATTTGCCAGGGCCATCTCTCTACTGTAGTGCTACATGGGGTGTGTAGCACCACTGCTATGCTGTCTCTTTCAGTGGAGCACTTGTCTTCAGGAGGTAGTAGTGAGTTAATGAGGGACTTTGGTTTCTCTTGGTGTTCACTCACACATCCAGTGCTCGGCTTTGATATGGCCTGCCTGCTGGCCCTCTCAGCGTGGCTCATTTGAAGGAAGTCATGATCTCATGTGTGGCGCTGGAGGGTCCATTAGCACAGTGTGACTCAGCAGTATTGACTCAGCAGTGTGTCTCAGCAGTGTGACTCAGCAGTGGGATGGCCGATAGACACATGACTGACAGCCGGAGGTGACGAGCACAGATGTTGATGCTCTTTGTCAGTGTGATAAGAGAGAGAGTGGGTTGTTTGTTTAGGTTATATGTTTGTCTTTGCGTGGTAGTATGAGTGTTCTGTGTGTGCCTCTCTGTGACGGTGTGCTGACACTTTCATTCTGCATGTCCGCTTCGATATTTACCATGTTAATGGTGGCAGCAGTGGGACATTGACTTCCTGGTATTTTGGTTTTCTTGGAAAGACCACTCAGTAGGATCACATTGCCTGCCTCATACCTACCTTCCCTGGGGTACTAACGCTAGCCACATGGCCCCTCCACCAGAAGAGATCACAGGCTGGGAGGAGGGGATGCTCTTCATTAGCACCATGCTATCACAGCGTAATGAGTGAGAAACTTGGAACTCTCCAGCTGCATTACAGATGGTTAAATGCTGTGCATGTGCAAGTGCCTGTGTGTGTGTCTGTCTTTCTGTATGTGTGTGTGTCTGTGATGTGGTCTTGGATCTGACCATCACTTTAATAGCAAAGCAACAGTTTGCCAGGAGTGGCCACATATTGGACATAAAGAGCAACTATCCCTAAAAACCAACTCCTCATTTAGAAAACAGCCTACTGTATGTAAAATCGATATGAGTCAGATACATTTATTCTACTGTCAAAATTGACTACAAAGTGTAAATAGGATAATTTTGGCCAAAAATGTGAGACTTATGGTTTTGTCTGCATCACAGGGTAAATTAAGTTTGGGTTTGTTTCAATCCTGCCCCAGCTGGCAGCACACAAGTAATAATCAATTCGGAGTGGAGCTGCATGCGACTCATCGTAATGCCTGTGGTAAATGTGGGGTGACTTTGGATATCCCTATGGGGCTAGTTAGAGACCATTGGTAACTTACACAATATACAGGGACATTATGTTAAAATTCCAACAGCTCCATATTTAAATTACTTAAACTCAAACCAACTATACATATTACAAATGTGTTTACAAGTATTGTTTAATGACAAAACTAAAAAGTGTGCCACATGAAAATATTGTCTCATTTACATTGAGTAATGTATTGACGGTACCTAATTATCCCGGGAGATAGGCTAACCAAAGTCAAACCAATTTTGCCATGGCCGCACCCCAGCCAGCTGAAGCTAGTGGCAAAATCATTTGGCTAACTCTTTCCACCTGCAAACACACACAAGCGACATCCAAATCAAAACACACCTCGAAACCAACTAACGTTTGCATTCAGTCATAGCAGTTAGCGTTTCTTAATGAACCAAATCTTAAACAAGACCAAATCAGGAAGGTCAGTCGCCCTTTAGAGATCTTGAAGTGAACAGTATTGTCACCAATGTCTGTCAGCCTACTAATATTCACTTGCTCTCCCTTCGGGAGCACGTTGCACAGTGCATCAAACACACAGACAGCCTGTGTGACACACAGCCTAACGCCCCAAAAGGAGGCAGAGAGGATCAGATGTATGTGACACACACGTCTGGGAATCGATGAACACCCGACCACATTCAGCACTGTGGAAAGGGACTTAGTTCAGAGGCCACTCGATCTGTGGGGCCATGCTGTCTCTGATCTCTGTCAACACCATGCGTCAGCATACACTATGGATCAGCATATGTCCCGGCTTTTGCATGAAACCTGTCATGTAATGATATGGATGAATTATGTGGTTTCCACTCATCCTCAAAGCAAAGCGTGTTAACTGTCAAAACAAGGGTCTGGCCTGAACAGCTTCTCCTGCTTAGCCAGTCGGATAGTGAAGTTAATAATTGACCGCTGGTAAGAAGGAGCCAGGCAGAATGCTTAATCACATGGTACTTTGTGACAAAGTGCTTCTCTGGACCAATTAAACTTTGTTTCTATGGGAAATCGAGTTAGAGGGAGAGGGTAATGAAATATGAATGGTTGGCTAACTGAGAGGTCTTCAAGTCACACGCAGACGCTCTGTCAGCTGTCTATCACACTGTGTGGAATAGGTGCATAGCAATTGGTCGCAGCATTGTGGAGACTAAGGAGCACACTCAGTTCCCACACAAACAACTACACACACACACACACACACACACACACACACACACACACACACACACACACACCGTCTGAGGATACAGTTTGGGGTGGTTGGAAGGCTCTTCAATAAATGTACTTCTGTCAGCTGTCTTTCACATTGTGTTGGAATAGGTTCATAGCAATGGGACGCTGATCATCGTGGAGATTGAGGAGCACACTCACTCCTCACACAAACAGCTACGCACAAAGACGCGCACACAGACACAATCTGAGGGACAGAGTTTGGGGTGCTTAGAAGGCTCTTCAATAAATAATCTATGACTAGGTTTGCAAGCTACTTCCTTTTATTACAAGGTGCTAATGATGATATGGAAGATTTTCTGCAACGTTGCACATTTATCAAACCAGTGTTTAGAGCCAACTTACTTTGTAGCAACCTTTTAGTCTCCCTGGAGACTTTTATATTTGCAGTAATGAAACTTCAAACCCTGTTGATAGAATATGTAAATGTGTCACGGCTTTTGTCGGAAGAAGAAGAGGAGTCATTGGACCAAAATGCAGCGGGGTACTTGTTCATCTTTATTAGCTTAACTGACTGAATACAAAATAACAAAAGAATAGCGGAAACAGTTCTGCAAGGTGCAACCAACACTAACGCTGCCTGCACCCACACGCCCGACTAGCATCACCACCCTGGATGGTTCCGACCTAGAATATGTGGACATCTATAAGTACCTAGGTGTCTGGCTAGACTGTAAACTCTCCTTCCAGACTCATATCAAACATCTCCAATCTAAAATCAAATCTAGAGCCGGCTTTCTATTCCGCAACAAAGCATCCTTCACTCACGCCGCCAAAACTTACCCTAGTAAAACTGACTATCCTACCGATCCTCGACTTCGGCGATGTCATCTACAAAATAGCTTCCAATACTCTACTCAGCAAACTGGATGTAGTTTATCACAGTGCCATCTGTTTTGTTACTAAAGCACCTTATACCACAAACCACTGCGACCTGAATGCTCTAGTCGGCTGGCCCTCGCTACATATTCGTCGCCAGACCCACTGGCTCTAGGTCATCTACAAGTCCATGCTAGGTAAAGCTCCGCCTTATCTCAGTTCACTGGTCACGATGGCAACACCCACCCGTAGCACACGCTCCAGTAGGTGTATCTCACTGATCATCCCTAAAGCCAACACCTCATTTGGCCGCCTTTCCTTCCAGTTCTCTGCTGCCTGTGACTGGAACGAATTGCAAAAATCGCTGAAGTTGGAGACTTTTATCTCCCTCACCAACTTCAAACATCTGCTATCTGAGCAGCTAACCGATCGCTGCAGCTGTACATAGTCCATTGGTAAATAGCCCACCCAATTTACCTACCTCATCCCCATACTGTTTATATTTATTTGATTGTCTGCTCTTTTGCACACCAGTGTCTCTACCTGCACATGACCATCTGATCATTTATCACTCCAGTGTTAATCTGCAAAATTGTAATTATCTGCCTACCTCCTCATGCCTTTTGCACACAATGTATATAGACTCTTTTTTTCTTTCTACTGTGTTATTGACTTGTTTATTGTTTACTCCATGTGTAACTCTGTGTTGTTGTCTGTTCACACTTGTTACGATAAACTAGGAGTGGTGGGTGGAATCAGGCACAGAGAGCAGGGTTCAGTCGTTTGTCAAATTTATTTCCCAGCGCAACAAAAACGGTCACGCCAACACACAAGTTGCCAGTATACAAGTTGCCAGTCCAAACAACAGGACAACAATAGTCCGGAGAATAAAGACACGAACAAAATAACACCATCCAACACAGAATAACAAGAAACAAGCACGCACAAATACCCAGCGGGCCTAGTGCCCTTAAATAACCTACAAACAAACCCTAATACAAAACAGGTGTACCCAATTACCCAATAACCAAAAACAAACGGAAAGGGAATCGATGGCAGCTAATAGGCCGGCGACGACGACCGCCGAGCACCGCCCGAACAGGAAGAGGCACCATCTTCGGCGAGGTTCGTGACAGTACCCCCCCCCCCTGACGCGCGGCTCCCGCAGCGCGCCGACCCCGGCCTCGAGGACGACCCGGAGGACGAGGTGCGGGGCGATCCGGGTGGAGGCGGTGGAAATCCCTCAAGAGGGAAGGATCTAAAATGTCCCTCCCCGGTACCCAGCACCTCTCCTCCGGACCGTACCCCTCCCAGTCCACGAGGTACTGCAGGCCCCTCACCCGGCGTCTCGAGTCCAGAATAGCTCGTACTGTGTACGCCGGAGACCCCTCGATGTCCAGAGGGGGTGGAGGGACCTCCGGTACCTCACTGACTTGTAGGGGACCAGCTACCACCGGCCTGAGGAGAGACACATGAAACGAGGGGTTAATGCGATAATAAGATGGAAGTTGCAATCTATAACACACCTCGTTTATCCTCCTCAGGACTTTAAATGGCCCCACACACTGCGGCCCCAGCTTCTGGCAGGGCAGGCGGAGGGGCAGGTTTCGGGTCGAGAGCCAGACCCTGTCCCTTGGTGCGAACACCGGGGCCTCACTGCGGTGGCGGTCAGCGTCTCTCTTCTGCCGTTCACTGGCCTGCCTGAGAGAATCCTGGACTGCCCGCCAGGTCTCTCGAGAGCGCTGTACCCACTTCTCCACCGCAGGAGCCTTGGTCTGACTCTGATGCCACGGAGCCAGGACCGGCTGGTAGCCCAGTACGCATTCGAATGGCGACATATTCGTGGACGAATGACGAAGAGAGTTCTGGGCCAACTCTGCCCACGGGACGTACCTCGCCCATTCTCCTAGCCGGTCCTGGCAATATGACCTCAGAAACCTAACCACTTCCTGGTTTACTCTCTCCACCTGCCCATTACTTTCGGGATGATAACCAGAGGTAAGGCTGACCGAGATCCCCAGACATTCCATAAACGCCTTCCAAACCCTTCAATGTCCACGTCCACCTCCCATACCACTGGGGCCACCAGCCAAGAGGCTGGAAGGATGGGAGTGGGTTCGATGGACCGGTCCTCGGTGTCATAGAGATGGGACAGCGCGTCGGCCTTAGTGTTGAGGGAACCTGGTCTCTAAGAGAACGTAAATCTAAAACGTGTATAGAACATGGCCCACCTAGCCTGACGCGGATTCAGTCTCCTCGCTGCTCGAATATACTCCAGATTACGGTGGTCAGTTCAGATGAGGAAAGGGTGTTTAGCCCCCTCTAGCCAGTGTCTGCACACCTTCAGGGCCTTTACCATAGCTAGTAACTCCCGGTCCCCCACATCATAGT